>NW_005187619.1:600202-621227 GCF_000239375.1 Pundamilia nyererei | reverse complement strand
GCAGTAACAAAGGTGTTGCGTTTATATTTTTGTTGAGTGTAGGTATATGTTATATTGATTGTATTTCTGCTCTTTCTGAGTTACCTGACCTCCGCTCCAGTACTTCCTGGTTTGGCTGAAAAAGGAAGCTGAGGGTGGAGCTGGTTCAAATGCAGAAGCCAATAAAGTGGACTGGACCATCTATTGTGATCATGCAGGGGGGATGGGGTTCTTCCTGAATGATGGTTAGCTGTTATCTCTTTAGTTTTCACCTTTGGTGTATATAATGGTTTATTCATTTGCTATATAACTGGAGCTGTTTCTCATTTGGGCAGGTCAGTTTGTTGAGTTATGTTTTTGTTAAGTGACTTTTGAGTAGTGGTCTGTTAAGTTAACCTCTTTTATGGGCCCACTTGGTTCTTAAAAACTTTATTTTTGTTATTTTGAATTTTTGTAATCATCTTGTCCTTTTTGGGGGGTATAATAAAACCCATTTTTTTGAAGATTACATTTGTGCCTGTGTGTTCCTGGCTGCTTGGATCATGACAGAAAGGAATAGATAGGAATGAGGATAAGAAAGGGAAAAGAAAAAAACAGGAACATGAGCAGCGGTTCAGAATTTCTAGCAGCAGCTCGTTGATAGCATCACCTCCATCCTCATACTCACAGACATTTCTGAGGTCATTTAACTGCAGCTTTAATGAAATTTGGTGCCATCAACAGATTACATCATGGTAGAAGTTCTTGACCAACCAATTAGCATTAATTTGCAGAATGAGCATCGATATCTTTAAAGTTCTGACACATTAATAATGTTTGTGCAAAACAAGAGAAATAAACAGAAGCAGGTGCAAACAACTATTTTAGCTGTTAGGAGAGCAGAGCTGTTTACACTACCACAGCGTGCGCTGTCCGTGAAAGCAGCCATGCGACGCATTATGGCAGCGGCGCAGCGATGAGCTGACGACTCCGCGCGTATCCCAAAAAAACAAAACAAAACCAGAGGACAGAGCAGCTTTCTCAGCTTAGATGAACTGTTTGTGTGATATCAGAGAAACTTAGGGAACGAGTCGGCATGCACAGAGAAAAGTTTCACCTGATCGGGTAATCCTCGCTGTTTTAGGAGAATGAGGAGACGAAGAGCCCCTGTCAGTGAATCACCCATCCAATGCTAAGCACCGAGTCAGTCCTTATGGACACAAGCTGACGATGAGTGACTTGCACGAGGATGGCAAAACAGAGAGAGACAGATGGATGGTGCTTTCAGTGTGTGGGCACGCTGTTGTTCTAAAACGATGGGACGCTGTAGTCTGGTTCGCTGATTTGGCCACTTCTCATCAGTCAGTGGTTTTGACATACAGCTTATGGAAGCAATTAAAATAATTAGCTACCCAAATTCACACCCCCTCCTCACAGTGATGACCGAGTTGAATCAGAACACGGCTTTGAAGGAGTTGACACATTTTTCCCCAGACAGGAACTGGTGAGAAAGAAGTCGTCATACTTTAAACCCCGCCTTCCTGGTGCCCTGCTCTGTTATGCTTCTCCCTATTCTCCCCTGAATAGATATGCAATGAGGCGAGAGATGGAGCTTGCAAACACATACTGTAACATGCAAACTTCAGCTCCAGCCGGCTGCGTCTGCTGGATGAATCATGTACATGTGTCTGCGGATGACAATGAAGCGCATCTGTGCCTAGAAAAACGCAAATTTTACACAATTCCTAAAGTCCTTCAAATTAAAACAGCAACAAAGAAAAATTTGCCGGTCCGCACTTTAGACCATGACTAAGAAGACATTTTTTGAGGGCCAATGATATATTTAAGGATCAGCATGATCTGATTGCAGTCATAACATGTTCCTGGTCACAAGAAGTCCTCACTAAGGGTCGGGGCTGAGTGGAGGCAGAAGGTTTTGTCCTCAACCTAAATCTTGAAAGTGTATACAGTGCAAGCACAAAACATTATTCCAGTTGAAATACATTTATTTTTATTTCTAATAAGGGAAAGTGGCTAAAGGGCGTTTGTGGTTAGAAACCAGTCTTGACTGTCTGAGAAAAATCACCTGGCTTTAAATGGCCATCCACCTGTCACGCTGCTCTTGCACGAGTCATAATTCTTCTGGTTACCAATAGATGGCCTTTTCACTTGAAAATATAATATCTGACTGCATCCATGAATCATCTCTGAGGTCTTCCTCTTTTCCTCCTTCCTGGTAGCTCCAGCTTCACCATTCTTTCACCGACATATCCACTCTCCCTCCTCTGCACGTCCAAACCATCTCGCCTTGCTTCTCAATCCCTAACCCTCGTCCCAAACTGCTCAAGCTGTCCCTCTCATGGACTCATTTCTAATCCTGTCCATCCTTCTCACTCGCAAGGAAAACCTTTACATCGTCAGCTCTGCCCCCTCCTGTCTTTTTGTCAGTGTCTCCAAACCCTACATCAAAGCAGCTCTTATTCTCTGATTGTGCCAAACGATCTGATCAAAGAGTCCTGCCCTGTCTCCCAGATATCTCCATGCTTCCACAGCTACATCATCTGGACCAGCTGCCTCTCCACATATTTGATGTTTGTCACAAACAGTTTTTTAATGAATTCAAAATGATTTTCTTTCTTAAAATCTCATCTGCTGAAAGTAAACATTAAAGACTAAAAATAATCCCCCAGCTTTCTCCTGTCCACGCTTGTTACTGTGTGCATCTGTCAGGAGAGACTGCTGTGTGTCTACAGAAGCACCGTGCTAATCCTTCTGTTCCTGCTCTTCCATAGCTGTGACAGGCAGGAGAAAGTATTAAGGCCCCACCGTTGGAGACTGAGCATCAATCTATTGACGGATGCAAATGTAATCACTCTTATTAGTGCACGTGCACAGAAAAAAAACGAGCTTTCCGTCCGCAGCACAGACACGCTCGCAGCACATGCACGCACACATCAGTGTGTGCCATTGTCTGTCTCGGGGAGTTTTTAAACAGCAGCTTAAAAGCCCTGTGGCTGGTTCACAGTGTGATAATGGCTCCTATCTAGAAATGTCCTGTTCCTGTAAGGCGGTCATCATTCTCATCAATTACCTCCTCTGAGCTCTCACACGCTCCTGTGGAAACACATACACTGTGAGTCGGAGCGCTCAGCCGGTGTTTCCGTTTGTTCTCAGCGTCTGTGCCTGCTATTCCACGGCTCCTTGATCTCAACTTTTTCCGCTTGTTTGGATTTCGTGTCGACCTTGATCCTTCTCATTTGCTTTACTCATGTCAAGTTGTCTGTGATTCTTTGTCTCATCTTTTTCTGTTCCGTCAGACTTGAAGGGGGGGATGCATGCCTCGCTACACGGTTTGAATTTTCAACCTACTTAAGGTTTGTGTTTGATTTACCTCACTAGACATTTTGTGGGCTTCAGAACTGGGCCAACTATTGCATTCATTACCATGTCCTCATGCTTTTGCATACCTGGAAAGGGAAAGAAAACTTCCTGAGCTAGTATTCAACTGGCACCTAATATCATCCCCTGACCTCTCTTCTCCTACCTTCCACTAAATATTTCCCCCTCTCTCCTTTCTGTTTTCTTCCTAATTAGTTCAGTTACAGGTGGCTTGTTTATTTTTCACAGCAGTAAAAGTGAAAATGTTGTTAAAAGACATGGAAAATGTTGCAGGTGAGAGTAAAAAAAAACACTTAGCATTCAGAAATTAGCCTACTTACAGTCCTCCCTGCAGCTAACCTCTAATAACAGAAACCCTCAGTGCATACAGGCTACAGCAGAGCTGCTTCGTTATAAAACTGAGGTATATCTGCTGTCCTGGTTCAGTTTATTTCACAGAGAGGACAGCGCTCTGTTGATCAAGAAAAACATATTTATGCCCAAGATGCAATTTACTTAAAAAAACAGAACCATCGGGTCGTCGGGGATCTATTCTTGTTTTTCTGTTGTCTACAGAAAAACAAGAATTGCAATGAAATGATTAAATCCAGTTTTATTGCATGATAACAAATACTATATTACATTATTTATCACTCTGATTTCCCCCTGCTTGGTACATATTAGAACTGGAAAAACTTACATCCCAACTGGGACCAAACACAAGCTACAGGAGTGAGCAGACAAAAGTGAATGATGGGAAAATCACGCACAGTCATCACTTATGTAGAAATACTGATGTTTGTGTTAAAAATACTCTGATGAAGTATGGATTTAACTTCTTTGTTAAAGTAATAGTGAAAAAGGCCTCGAAGTAAAAACCGTCTCTTTGCAGGACGTTTCTACCAGCTGTTTTATTTAGAAGCTGACTGGACCTCATTATTATCACAATGCTCAGTCTTTTGCACAGCCCACTGTCATTGTTGCACTTTTCTATTGCACTGCCTTGTGTCTGTGTCGTTCTGTTCTGGCTGGTGTTGAACTGTCTTTGTTTTGCTTTTTTGCAATTTTTGCAAAGTTCTGCACACTTGCACTTGATGTGGTCCTGTGTCGATTGTCTGTTTTGTTTTTAATTTTCAACAGAAGAAGTGGAGTACAGTAAACATAGTACATCAAAAACAAAATATCCAGATATGCCCGACCTCGATTGTCTGTAGCGCTATGGTCTTGGAGGAACGTTGTCTCGCTGCACTGTGTACTGTACCACTGCACATGATGGGAATGACAATAAAGCCATTCGACTTGATTATTAATTATTTAAAAAGGGAACATATTCCAACTTAACTTCTATTCCTAATGAATGTACTCAGCCCAAATAACAAAAATGTGTCACGTTTTCAGGTTTTTCCACAGAATTCTGTAAGAGCAGAAGTCTTTATGCAAACAGGTGTCGCCCCCTGGTGGCCATTAGAAAGAATATGAGCTTAACCCCTTAACACCTGCCTATCATATATGATGCATACATTCTTATGAGTATTTGAGACTTCTAAAGGCCAAAAAAAAAAGAAAAAACCTAAATAACTAATGATGTCGGTCTCCAGTGCGCTGCACTTTCAATACACCTTAAAGATACAGACAACTTTTATACTGTTCAGCTGGTCTGTCTTGATTTGTCAAACGTTTTATTACACTGTAGTCTAGTATTGCCATGACTGTTACTCTGAAGCTCCTACGGGTGTTTTGCCTCATCACTGCACGCCTCTGTTTCCCAGCAGAACGTGTACTACACCAGCTCCCAGCAGCTTCACCTGGGAGTGCTGAGCCCGACGATCGACGACGACGACAACAAGTGTCTGGTTGACGTGAACAGCAAACCCAGGCTTCTGGAGTGCAGCTACGGCACTACTAAGCACATGAAGCTCACCTGGACGTTCACTCAGGTGAGCTTTGAGCACATATAAACAAAGATGGCCGACTGCAGCCAAACGAACGCTACGTGGTTGTAACAAACCCCAGATGTGCACGCGTTCTGCTCGTTTCAGGGGCATCCTCTGAATGTTTCCAGGCTTTGATCTCCTTCCTTTGCTTTTTTGATATTCTGTATGTTGCTGTAACCTCCTGCTGCTTTTTGTCTGCTGGACCAAATCTCTGCGGATCCTATGCTCTTTCTTTTTTATTCAATAATTGAGTGAGATTCGTGCTTCTTCCTCTCCACTTTGTCTCCGGCTCTTTAGAAGCACCCGTCCTGGTTTTGTTAGAGCACGGATCATTTTTCCTCTATTCTGTGCGATTTTAAAAGCACATCTACTTCCGTTGCATAATGAGCTTTCACACGTCCACAATTTCTGACTTTTAACAAGCCTCTTTTATTTTTATCTTCACACTTTTAATGTTGTCTTAAAATGTGACAGATAAGTAGAAGGAGCTGGATAATTAGTAAAAAGAAGACACTACCGCATTCACGCCGTTGGCATCTGGTCTGTGTGCGCATTTGTAAGCTTCGTCTGTGTGTACGTGGACTGTTTTCATCCCAAACATCAGATTGAAGGTGGGGCGTATTTATCCATCATTCAGACCCGTCCTTTCCTCGATTCTCATCCAGTCTTCTGAAAGGCACAGTACCACCTCACCATCCAGTTTCCTGACTATCTGTAGTTTTACTAACAGGCACTCTGGCAGGGGAATCAGCCCCTAATTGGCATCGGCCAGATTCAGAACTCTCACTCCCAACTTAAGTCAGAAGTCAAAGAGATGAAGCCCATTAGGCACAACCCCGTGGGGGGGGGTTCAAAAGAGAACTTGGATTTCTTCATAAAAAGTATGGTGGGGAAGTCAAATAAGGTCCCCATAAATGTTAGGAAGTATAAAAACTTCAGAAGAGACGGAGAGGGCGAAACCTTAAACGTTCACTTCACCAGCTGATCACGTTTTTCAGGCCAGATTTTCCATCTCACTGAAAAAAGAGTTAAAAGTTAGCGTAACAACAACTGTTACATCGTCTGATCCTCTTTCCATTAGCAGTAATGCACTCATTTGTTTACCAGTGATGAACTGGATATGGATTTGCACCAGTAATGGCCTCATTAAGAGTCGATAATATATTTGCAACTATAATAATTCTCAGTCCCACAAAGTTGAATTGCATAAAGTTATACATTTCTTGTACAAACAAATTTGCAGAAGAGAAAAGAGCTTTCCAGTTATCCTTAAAAAGTAACTTCCTTCTCCTTATTTGCTCCAAATAGAGAAATTATTCTATTGTCATTTCTTATGGAGATTTTACACTGAAAAACAATAAGTAATGTATATGTAATTACACTGGATCAGTAGTCATTGTCAGAAAACACCAAGCACCGCCTTTTAAATCCTGCAGTTCGTCTGGTGGCCTCGGTCACATCATCCTGGTTTCTAAACCGTTTCAGCCTTTATGGTTAAATTTCCTGATGTGGCTGATGTGGTCAGGTAGGCAGCTGTAGCCCACAGCTGCCTGCTAATCAGAAGCTCATAACTGGATGTTTCGATGTGTCCAAGTAGTTTGAGCTTCAGTTTTGATGAGTAAAATTCTACTTTTCAGGCTTTACTCGCCCCAATCAACCACGGCAGATGGCCCCGCCCCTCCCTGAGCCTGGTTCTGCTGGAGATTTCTTCCTGTTAAAAGGGAGTTTTTCCTTCCTGCTGTCGCCAGATCACTTGCTTATGGGGTCATATGATTGTTGGGGTTTCTCTGTTTTCTCTGTAGGGTCTTTACCTTACGATATAAAGTGCCCTGAGACAACTGTTGTTGTGATTTTGCTGCTGATTTTAAATTTACTTAATACTAATATATCTGTGTCTGTGGATTGCACTCATATAATTTATTGATATAATATGCTGTGAAGTTAGCAAGCTTTACCTGATGAGCTGCCTTTCTATTTCTATTTACTTTCTAAAAGGAGTAATCTGATTGTAATGAAACTTTGAAGCTTCAAAATATTCACAAACCTGGTATGTCCATCTTTTGTATACAGTCTCTGGATAAAGCATGAGATGTGTGTTTCTCTTCTCATAACTCCAGAAGTCATTCACAAAGTGACCAAATTTAACGCATCTGATAGGACAAAATGATACATAACACCATTTTACATCCAAAAGTAAAGTCTGGACAGACATGGATCTAAACCAACTGGACTAAATTCACGAAACTGAGACGCAGTAATTCTAATAACAGAACGATAGCCTTGTGCTACAGCTGGGAGTCAGATTAATAATAGATTGATTGTGTCTGAAAAATCAAAGCACTGAGCTACGCTTAAAACAAAAAAATCTCTATTGAGGTAGCCTCAAAGTTTGATCAAAGATTTGTCCCATGACACGTAGTCAGAAAGCTACTTGTTAGAAATATTATTTTATTGCAGCTTTAGCTTCGAGCCATAACACATGCATGTTTTAGCTGTTTTTAAAAACGTAATTAGAAAAACATGAGCAACATGTGCAAGTTACTGAAGAAGGTGCCCATCATGATTTATGCTTAGCTCATGCTAGCAACCTAAGCTCAAGCTTGGATTATCCCACCATGTGTTTCACATCATTTTCATTTTCATGTTAGAAACCACACTGTTGTTCTCGCCTCAGGGTGGACACTAATGCCCATTAGCTTTCAAAGTGAACTAACAGCTGTGGTTTCAGGATGTTTTTATTAGCAAAGAGGCTGCTGACACTTAGTCAGCATCAGAGCAGCACAGATACACGTTTATATGCATTTGTTATGTATGTTTGGTCTCTGAAAATGACAGTGTTGTTGCAGGAAAAGCTTAAAGAGTGTAGATTGTGCAGCTGACAAAGGGCTCTGGTTTGTGAAGTCTCCCCTGCTCAGAAGTACATGTTTAGACAAAGAGTGAGCAAGAGGAGGTATACAGAGAATCTCACAAGTGAACAAGTGCAAAATGAAGAAAAGAGATGAAAGAAAGAGACGAGGCGGGGCGAGAAAATAAAAGGAAAGAACGGCAGAGGCTTGTGGCAATGCTGGAAAGAAGCGAGGCGATGAAGCGAAGTAGAGACGGAGGGAGGCAGCAATTCATGTGAAGCGGCCAGTCAGTATTTGTGAATTATTGATAAGTAGATCTTTTACAATATTGAACTGAGCTTAACCCCAAGGCAGCAGCCATCAATACAGTGAAACAGAGCAAGAAGGTCTGCAAGAAAATCAAAAACTTCTGCCCGACAGCAGCCAGTGTTTTGTGATAAGGGTGAATTTTCTTACATCAGCTTTTTATTTTGTTGCTCTGCTTTTATTTGTCCCTTTATGGGCACCATTTACCTTAGGCTAACCCAGTAAAAAGTTTCATTTGGCAAAAGCTGAGCTGCTGGCCAACGTTCTTTAGGCTGACTGCACAGTAGAAGAGCAACAGCAGAGCGTTTCATCAGGCGGGCGGGCGGGCGGGCCGCTCTGAGAGCTTCCTGAGCGAGGCTTGTTCGCGTTCAGATGAAAGCGGAGACATCGAGAGAGTCGTTCTTAGAATCAGCCATCGTAAACTGTATCCATCCAAACTGAGAAGTGAACACAGGGCGGAAAATATGTACTAACAAACATAGTTGTCTTGATTAGTGTTTTCTGTCTGGCGCTCACTGATTTAGATCGTGGTGCATCTTTAGTGCAGAGTCGTACTGTTTAATCCAAGCCTGTGAAAGATCTCAGTCATGTCGGATCATGTTCAGTTGATTACAGTCATTTATGACTCTGATAAGCAGCTCATTCTTTACTCTCTACAACAACAGCTGTAGTTTGGGTCACTAACATTTCACAAACTTTTCATTTAAAGGCTGTTTCTGGACTTATCTTATTGACATATTTGCAAAGTGGACCCACTAAGAATGCACTTTTTTCAGTGACCAATTATAAGTCATTTCTAGCCTCCTTGTCTGCTCTCTGTATATTGATGCTGATTCATAACAAAAAAGTAAAGCATGTAAGGACCTCCAGTGCAGCTGTGCAGGTTTTCCAAGGGTCGCTCGCAACACTTGATCAGGAAACCCTTCTTATCATATCTATATATTCTCTCAGGTACACATTTCCTGTGCACAGGGAAACCCCCTTTCTTGTCATATTTAAGGCTGTGTGATTGTTGCAGTAAGTTGGGGGTCCAAACGCAGGACACATGAATAACACCAAGATGAGAAAACAAGACAGTGACTCCAGAATCCAGAAAACAAGAGATTATACACAATCTGCAGCATGTAGCTTTATGTGAATGTCTCAACAAAGCACAAGGGGACACTGAGACAATTCAAACAAAAGGTAATGAGGGAAGTGGGAGCAGCTGGGAAACAGCTGCAGACAACTAACCAAACGAGATGGGAAAGTAAAACTCGGCGTAGGACACAGAGCACACTTACCAAAATCAAACGAGAGAGACGTGACTGAAGACGATTAACGTGACACAATTAAACAGGAGAACCAAAGACAAAAGACTAACACAAAGACAAGAGTGAAGGAAGGGAAAAGAAAGAAACGTGAACCTCAAAAGCTTCTCAAACCCAGAAGGAAATATAGAACTAATAGGAAGACCAATCATAGACCTACCAAAGGGACTATGACAGTTTTAGCATAGATTCTGTGTGTGAGGAAGAACCAAAACCTGCTAAACCCCACATGAGGAGGATGGTGGACTGTTCGCTTGGGATTTAGCATCAAAACATTGGAGTTGTTTGTGTTACAGTGACTCTTTCACATTATCAGAATACTTAATAATCTCTGAGGAAATGATGAGATCGCTCTCTGCCTCTGACATTTACTTGGTTACAAAGTTACGTTTCCATTTTCACATCATTTACATGTATGAGCCCAGCAATGGTGCCGAACCACTCTAGCTTTCAGGCTCCGCTCATCACTTTCAGCTGTTGGGGACTCCTGTTGGGTCTGCTGGACTAACCTGCAAAAAACTGATACTAAGGGAGTATCTGATGCATCACAATGTGAAGCTGACCCGACCCGTTATATGCTGACAACGTATGTATTTAGGAGTTGGGTGTGAAAACAGGTCGAACCTTCTTGTTAGATAAGTGAAGCTGTTCCAACATGAGTGCAGAGAGACGGGGGTTTAAAATAATATTCTTTTTGTCACCGTGCAGTGACCATGGGAAGACCGTCCTGTTGTTCTCTCTGAAGGATGAGTCATGGCTCGCCGCATTAATAATGCAATGCATTCACTCGGAGTACAGAACCTTTGTATTTAAACATGAACGACACTATTATTTATCAGCCAGATTGCAAAGTCTCTTCAGAAAAGGTCCATCACCTTCTGTGTTTGAGGTAAACTTAAATCTATGTCCATACTACACTCCTCTGGCTAATTTTAAGAGGGGCAGGAGACTGTAAATGGTCATTAAGGTTGGAGGATGTCTTGGTTTTATCAAAGCTGTTTCACTGAAAACAGCAGCCTGCTCCCAGCTGAAAAGCTCATGTGCTTGGGATTGTCGAGGGTACAACAATAAACAGAAAGTGCCCGCCTGTGGGTGTAATGTTGTGAGTACTTTTAAAAAATCTTTTCTTATGTATATTTTTCTTGTCACAAAGAGACAGAATAATGTGCAGCTGTGGAAAAGAATGAATGAATCACAAAAGATGTGAGCTGAATGTTGGTGTAAACTAAATGTTAGCAGATGTCACAAAGCACTTTGAAGGCTATCACAGTTTCTATCAAAGAAAGCCCGCGAGGCTGTTTGTATCTGTAGATGATCCTGGATTTGTATCAAGCTGAGAGACTCTGGGATGTTTGCTGTTCTGCTCGTGTAAAAGTAAACTGGGTGTATTTTAGCATGAACAGACTCTAGCGCCTCACGCTTGCTGCCGCAGCATTCGGTGCTCTTTGTCTTCTCGGGGTGCTTTCACTCACCGTATCCTTCGAGGTGAATGATTTGATGATTGAGCGTCTGGCTCTCAGACCGTCTGACTTGCCAGCCCAACCCCCTGACTGGCTGCTTGATAGCTTTCTGGCTGACTGGCTCTCTGACCGACTGATTAACTAGTGTTCCCGCCTTAATAGCAAGGAATCAATAGTGCGGTCCGACGCTGCACTCTGCAGAATCACAGGCAGGCTCGCTGCAGCATCGAGGACATGGTGCTGGATAAATGCCACATGTTTTTCTGTGCTTGTATATATGTGCCTGTGTCTGTGCATAGGGGAACATCAATGTGTGCGATTGTGTATATACACCGGCTCCGCTCCTGTACACTTAGTCTTAGCTGCAGAGTTAGCACATAGACTTTCTAAGTACATTTGCTGGAAGTGACTCAGGAGGTCAAACACTTAGACAGAGCCAATTGACTGGTTTTCAGCAGAGGAGGCAAGAATGATCATTGTGATTACTTTAATGGGGCACAAGCCTGCTTCTACTATACTATATACAGTAAAAGGCATCAAAGGAAGACTACTATGATTGCTTCCTCCTGCTATAACGTCCCATTAGCGGCCCACTGCAGAAGATGATGGAAACCTGAAAATGTCAATGCCACTCTGGCAGAGTACGTGCACTCTGTCTCACAGCAAAATGGCTTCATTTAGTCAGGCTTCAAACTGCTTTTAGTAACACTGCTTTTGATAGTTGGGCTTCTTTATCTGCAAGCCGCTTTACAACCCACATCCACCCCAATTCCTGCTTTCATCCTTTTACACCAATGCCTGCTCTGTGCTTGGATGAGGGGGGGTAGCATGTGTGAAGCTCCATGTGTTCCACAGTACACCTGCATCAATCTATATGGATTCTGCTTCACCTTTAACAAGATTGTTTTGAGTTGATGTCTGCTTACAAGTCTCGCTCTTCCTTAAACACAACACTTCCTTCCTTATATGTCTCCAAAAGTTGATTCTGTTCATCTGGACGTAGCGTTTTGTGGGAGAAACATTTCATCACTCATCCAGGTGACTTCTTCAGTCTCAGCTGACTGCAGGTTTCAATCTTATAAACAGTACATTTGCATAATGACTGAAACTAGCCCACTGAGGGAGCAATGGGCTGGGAGGGCAGTTCCTTAATCTTAATTATGCAAATTCTCATGACCACTGATCAATGTCCATGAGTACCATTCACAGAGAGTTGGGGAATGGCTGCAATCACAGCATTGTAAGATAGTGACAGATGTACCCTTAGGCCCCCTCCTCGATTGGTCTTTCCCTTTTCACGTAAATGTCCTCCTTGACTCCGCCCTCAAACCAGCGTTCCTCCCTGTCCAGGATGTTACATCCTCATCATTGAAAGAGTGTCCACTGGCCTGACGAGGTGGCTCTTCTGTGTTGTGCCATCCTCTTAGCCAGAGGTTGTTTGGTTTCCCCGATGTATAAATCCTGTCAATCCTCCTGCACTTAACAGCGTACACTATGTTACTCTGTTTGTGTCGGGGGACCCGATCCTTGGGGTGGACCAGTTTTTGGCGCAGCGTGTTTTGGGGTTTAAAAGCCACAGAGACCCGGTGTTTAGAAAAAATGTGTCTCAACTGCTCCGATACTCCTGACACATATGGGATCACTGCAGGTGGGCAGCGGTTGTCCTTCTCTCCTGGATCGGCTGGAGCTTTCTTTAGGAGCCTTTCCAGCTTTGACAAAAGTCCAGCTGGGATAACCACATTTACTCAGGACCTTCTTGATGTTCTTCTGCTTCTCTGGCCGCTGTGTCTGTGGGGATGGTGTTCGCTCTGTGTTGTAGCGTCCTGATGACACCCAGTTTGTGCTCCAGTGGATGATGAGAGTCAAACCTTAGATACTGATCCGTATGTGCAGGTTTACCTGCAGTCAGCTGAGACTGAAGAAGTCACTTGGATGAGTGACGAAACGTTTCTCCCACAAAACGCTACGTCCAGATGAACAAAATCAACTTTTGGAGATTTACTTTCCTGGATGATTGAGAATGCATCAAGAAGTTCCGTATATATAGAGAGAAAATGTGTTACCATTATTATTAAAAACTCATCTGACCGTGGCTCAGGGGGTTGGGAAGCTCATCTGTAACCAGAAGGTCGGTAGGAAAGGTAGGGAGGTGACATAACAGAGCCATACAAGCAAATATAAAACTGTAGCTTGAAAGAACAATCTTCTTCAGACTCGATTCTGACTGAATTTCACTAATTTACTTGTTTTGTTTTGCTGGGTTTTTCGCTAACAACACTGTGCTGTCAAATATTGATCCTGTCAAATGGTGACGACGGTATCATGGTGTTGCCATGTAGTTAGTGTTGTGTTTGACTGCCAATCTCATGATCTTGTACAATTTGACACACCTCAGGTCTGAAAAATGGCATCTTGAGAGCCACACTTCCTCTGAGCCCATTCCTGATGAGGCTTCAGTGAACAGTAGATGAATCAGGTCCCGGTTTCTCTATCAGGTCCCGTTTCTTAACAACATGACCTTCAGATGCTCTTCATCTGTTGTAGAGTTTTTTAGGTCTGTCATTTCTCTGTTTGTCTTCCTCTTGTTGTTTTTCTACAGTTTGTGGAAACTCTGCACACCGTGTGAGATATCCCAAGGTTGCAGCTAATAAGTCTTTGGAAATCGCCTTATTGTTTAAAAGAAAACTTTTTTATTTCTGTCAAACTGAAATATTTGTGGCATTTTTCATAGATTCAAGTGAAGAAATGGGAACAAATATGTTTTTCTTTTGACAGCTTTCTAGAGACAAAGTACCAGCGATCAAGATAAAATTTCATTGTTTCTTTGCCAATTTGTCTGTTATGTAGAGATACAATTCTGTTTCTCCCTTTAGTTCAGTGCCCTTTGTTATGCTTTGTCCTGTGAAAATTGTCAGTCTGGCTTCTTTAAAGCAAAATGAAAAGAAATGAGGGATGGCTCGTAGCGTATTTCCTGGATGAAGCTATTATCTACTCCTGGGTTTGGAAGTGCTAACACTTCAGAAGGATGTCCCTTTTAATCTCCAACGAGGCTCCTATTTGTGTCGCCCTTTATTACAGCCTCTGAGTCAAATTGCACCCTTCATGCCCTCCAAAAGAAAAATCCTCTGCTTAAATATGAATTTGAAAATATATCAGTTTGGACAAAAAGGATCCAAATGCAGCTCTGAAGCAGATAAAGATCCTAAATCTGAATCTTTAAACTGCAGCCAAGTAACAATGAGAACATGAATATAGAAAGATGAAGGCAAAAAACACAGAAGGTTTTTACATCCAGGAAGGAAAGCTGGAAAAAATGCTCACAGTGCAGGACACAAGACCTGAGCTCAGTTACAGGTCTGTAAAGGGCATAAAGGGAAGAAATGTTTTTTAAAAATTCAAATCTGATACAAGATCAGCAAGTGCGATATAAGACTCGGGTGGCCGGTTTTAGGGTTAGCTCGAAGTAATCTGTGCAAAAACATTTTCTCTTAAGAGCATCAGAGGTTTTTTCTCAGCTGTGCATCAGAAATGTTGACACCACAGTTATTATAGTTTTGTAGTTTCTCGTTTTCTCGTCTTTTTTTGCATCATTTAGTTTCCAGAGTGAATTTTCTTACTTCAGTTCAGTTTTTATTGTTTGAAAATGTTCGTCTCACAGCCACTTTAACCAAGCTAACAGACGCTAAAGCTAAGAATATTTTCACTACACATTTTTATTTTAGGTCTTTTTTTTTACATTTGTGAAATAATTTTAGTTCAAAAATATCGTTTTTATTTCTGTTGTAATTAAATAAAATGTATTTTCACATCTAGTTTTAGTTTTTTAGTTCAGTTTTAGTTAACTATAATAACCTTGGTTTCTACTGTTTTCCACATTGGTGGTTGGCCCTTGTACATCTAAGTTTTGCCCTGGGGTAGGTGAGGTTTGCAGCATGTATTATAATGCCAAAAACTAAAAAGGTAATAAGTGAGTTGGTCTATCATGACCCTGAAACTCCAGGGTTTAAACGGACTCACTAAGCTTTCAGGCCTTGTGTTTTAAATATAACCACAAGAAACCAAACAGGAACCCAGAAGGACTTCAGAAAGCACGTTAGTCGATTTCGAGGAATGTGTGTCGTCTCTGGGTGCAGGTGAAGGAAAATGCAAAACACAAAGCATTAGTCAGTAAAGAAGCAGTAATGCAGTCACACTTTAAGCATAATAAACAGGCTTAGCGAACACAATAAAGTTCTTGTTAAAGAGGTTTATTCTTTATATTCTTTCTTGCATAAAGGTGCTCTTAGAAAGTGTGCTTTGGAACACTTTTTCTCCTTTTTGGCTGTGAAAATATTGCACATTCTTACCTTGAGCTTCGATAAGAAGCCCTCGAGTATTCCGAGTGTATAATGGGACACATCCAGCTACGGTGATCAGCCTGGGGTCAGCGTAAGGTCAGGTTCAAATCTCAGAGACAGATGGAGCTCCACGTTTTTGTCCCGCTCTCTGCATGAATGCATGTTTATGACAGGTCATATATGTGCATGTATGCTTTGGTCACTCTTACGTGTCAGCAGCTTGGGTTTTGTGGGTGAACAGCTCTGTGCCTGAGCAGCTGTGCACAGAGAAAAGCAAGCAGAGAGAATCGATACCTTTTCAGTGAGCTGAGAGCTGAGAGAAGAGCACTGTGTTAGCGCCGTGCACAGGTCCGCTTTTTTGTTGTGTTTCTAATGTAGTCAGGCATTCGAGAACAGCATGCAGGGTTAGCGGTGTGTTTAGGAACACGAAAACACTGCTGTACAGTCAGCTCTGTCCTCAGGCTGATGGCTGTTCCTTTGTGCTTGTGCATGTAATGCTGGGAGGTGTAGAGCATATTGATTTCAAAGCAGCGCTGGTTCAGTCTCCGCTCTCACTGCGCTCGGGCTCATTAAAACATATTACTGTTGTTTGCCACATAACTAAGGACCTACTTTTAGGTGCCAGCGCATTGTTCAAGGAATGGAGAGGCAGCAGCTCAGCGTGCATTCAGACAGTGAAGCAAGCCTCTTATTGAAAATGACATTGTTGTGAAGCGACGTGCACACAGACACACACAAGCTTTTTGTGTCCCGTCTCTCAGGTCAGTTCCCTTCAGTCAGCTTTACTGGCACAGATGTCACAGGAGCAGCATTGCCAAAACATCTAAATAACTGTTAATTAAATGGTAAAATACTCACTATGTAATAAACAGCAATCACCTGTGGAGGCTGAATTTATAATAATGAAATATTAGCTTCATTGCATAATTACCATAGCACCAAATGTTTAAATATTACTGGACATTAGTTGACCGTACATACACAAAATACTACTGCAGACCATCTGTGTGTGGTGTGTTCGGTAACTAATACGGTTCTAAGAAGGCGTCAGTCTGGACTCTCACGCTACAGTCTTAAACCGGCAAAAGTCCAAAGCCAAGGTCAAAATATGCTTGAGATACCTGACAGCTCTGCTGTAAACTGCCTCATACGTTTTATGGCAGACGTGTTGTAAACGTTGCAGAGACTCGGTTTCATTTGAAAAGTTGCTTCCTGTTTCTCCATGAATATGGAGATTGTTGCTCTGCTTTTGAGGATGGTGCACTTAATATATGTGTATGTTGGTGTATCAAACCACCAACCTTCCGATCAGTAGATGACCTGCTGTACCTCCTGAGCTAAAGCCACCCTGTCTACATACATAGATATATCTATATATAGCCAATAGTCTATAATAGCCAGGCTATAATGCTGAAATTGTGCATTTTTACCATTGGAATCTATAGGAATTGACTTGAGTGGCCATTAGAGCAACTGCAGTTTTTGACACTCGTGCGCGTTGCTCTTCAGCCATGGAGGTTACTGCTCGTCCAAAAACACCAGTAGAACGTCACACCCGTCCTGCCTGTATGCTGAGATATTCCTCACCTCATTTGTCTCTGTCTCTCCAGGGGGGTCCCATCCAAAACATGGAGTCCCAGCGCTGTCTGGAGCTGGTGGAGAGCCGACAGTCAGAGTTCAGTTTCCAGCTGGCAATTCAGGACTGCACGGATCAGAAATGGACCATCACCAACATACTGACTGTCCTGCCACAGTGAACGTAGTGACATCAGTCAGACATTAGGAGACCTTTCATGTGATGGACTGGTCTAACTGAGGAAGTCTGCCACTTCACACCGAAAAACCAAACTGACCCAAAGCCAGGATGGACCATCATAGAGGTCTGGTGCACAAATGATAGTCCAGTTAGAGATGGACTAACACACTGACCTCAGCATCAAACTAAGCTCTCAAAAAGTTAGTTTCAGTACTGGACTTATTTTTAAGGAGAATCTGCATAGAAGCAGATGTGCTCCAATCAGACACGGACCATTAGTAACCTAATAACCATTTTATACCAATGACCTGGGAGAAGAGACACTCACAGATGGAGCCGGAGCTCTTAAAACTCCCCACTCTGCGATGGAAATGAGAAATATAGCCACTTGTTCCGGGAGACAGGCTCATGAAATCATGTAAGCAGTCTGGTTATTGCAGGAGCGGGCCTGTGATGTATTCTGGCTCCCAGTCGGTAGTTTAAGTTCAGGCCTGAGCTGCCACAGCCTCATCACACAATCTCAAAACAAATTGAGTGAGCGTGGTTCAATATGTTTCGTGCAGACGGACAGATGCGAGGTGAGCGTATTGTTGCAAAGCAGCCGGCGTGTTGCTCACGTTTGATTTTTAGGGCAGGTTTTAAATCGTTACCATCACCGCTCGACTGGAGCGGAGCGACCGAGCAGGTGCTGTAGATTTCCTGATGTCACTAAAAAGGAGCTGGTCTAATGAAGAATACCACAGAGTGATTTAAACTGGCACTGTGATAGAAACACCGTCACTCAGGGGTTTCAGAGTGTGTTTTGGGATTAAATGGTTTACAGACAGAACCGCCAATCATTCTGGCGTGTGTGTACACTTCTAAACAGAAATCTGGAAACACCTGCCAGGACAAAAGACTTCGTGAGAAGATGGAGCTTCCACGGCATCCGTCCACTGACACCTGGAGCAGTGTGCTGCAGTGTGCACGATTTTAGAAATGCTGAATTATCTCTGCAGAAAAACAACAACTAACTCTCAGATTTCCTCACTATTTAAAATTTTAGTTTTTCTTTTAACTTTATCTCAAAAATCATGTTTCAAAGGCCTCTCAACACTCAGAAATATAACGTGAGTGCAAAAATAATCCAGTTGGATCAAAAACCTACAGATGTCGTGTTGGTTGCCCACAGGTGGCTGTGTATCAGATGCTTTGCTTTGACTTTAATAGATACCTGCAGTATCCCTCAGCATATGGAAAAAGTGGGAATGATGTGCACATTTGCCCTTTCAGAACCAGACTTTTTGTTAATATGGTGGGGGGTTTGTTATAAACCAGCCCTGCTCACGTTGGCCCAGCTCGGTGTCTGACTACAGTTTTCATCCTCACATTGTCTGGCTGCATCTGTGCTGTCTGTAAATTACTAACTGCTCCCATCAACTTTTTCTCATTGACCTTATAAAGGATGCCTCTCCAACGCGTTTGAAGAGAGTAATCACACAATGCAACCTTAGAGCAGCAGAAGACGTGGCCACAGCGCTCTCCTCGACGGCTCTGGCTTTTAAGAGCTTACAGCAGAGACGCAGTGATGAGAGCGCTCAGTCCATCATGGTGACTGCTGAGGTCAGTACAGGTCAAAGTCACACCTAAACTAAGAATTTGTTAGGGTGGCCCAAACCTTGGCTAAATATTCAGAAGAATTAAATACCACAGAACGTGTACTAAACCTGATTTCAGGTCCGTCGTTTATCACAGCATGTCGGCAATACTCCTACACGGTCCTCAGAAGATGTCTAATCAAGACAAATAATTGAAAATGCCTGCGTAGGTGTAGCATAAAGGTGCAGAACCTCAGATATTTATTATCCTATTTCAGACACTTCCTCCTTTTTCAATTTTAAACTTTTCAACAAGAAACGCGGCGTTCTTTTCCCTGGATTTAGAGGTCACTGCTGCCTGCTCGTTGAGTGCCACGTGAATGAAAATTTCACCTTGGATGGTTGTTCATTCAGAATACACAGCAAAAAGTATGAAAAGATCACAGTAAAATACAGATATTTGGAGTTTTATGAATTTACAAATCCAGCTGTGGTTGTTTTCATCCAGTCGTCACAGGTCTGAATTTCAGGCTAATTTCTTTCAGCTGTTCTTTTTTCAGGGTGAATCGCTGCATTTCAATGACTTAAAATAAAGAACTGCGCGCACAAGTTTAAACTTATTTTGGATTTTCCATAATCGACACATGGTCAGAAGTATACGTACAGGCTAAGGCCCATTAACTTGGTGATCATGATTGAATAAAACTTGTAGTTTCTTTGCATCATTACAAAGGACTGCGCTCGTTGGCCCGCCCATACTCGGAGCAATGGGACGGTCCAGGGAACTCAGTGAAGAATTAGTGAAAATGCAGATTTACATAACTTGGGAGAGTCTCTTGGAGCCATTTCTAAACATCTGTAGATTTCAAGATCATCAGTTCAAACAATTGTATAAATTATTCAGATGTGTCACCACTTTGCAGACGTCTGAAAGAAGACGAAACTGTCTCTCTCATGTCAGAGGCAGCTGGTTAGGAATCCAAAATAAATTCAAACGTGTGCACCCATTTCATGCTTTGCATCAAAGAAGTTTACCACACAGCCACCCCACTGTAAAAAAACATCCCACCTCAAATTAGCCTGACATCCATGGCTGTGATGACTGGATGCAAACTTCTCACCACAGCTCTGTTTTTCTCAACTTTGAATGCTGTTGGCCGAGGCTGGGAAATATGGACCAGACTGACACTTGTAGGCTGGATATACAGTATCTTAAAAAGCAACATGTAAAATATCATAGGTTACACTTAAACAGCTGTTTTTTAGACAGGAGCGACTGTAGTTTTTAGGAATCTTCCCCACAGTCAGTGTGGATAATCACCTTTATTGTTTGCTGTCAAAGTTTCACGTAGCCTAAAAGCTCAAAGCTGGTTTACAGAAGGTTTGTCCTGAACATTGAAACAACTAATGCCAGAAGACCGAGAGCCATTCACTATGATTCAAAACAAACAGGTCATTAAACCACCAAAAAGTGCTTTAAGGACAGATTAGCAACACAACCTACACCTTCCTTAAACAGGTGTTAAAAGTTCCCCGTTTCCACAACCAGCGTTGAATTTTAAACTGATCTCATCAAGGAAAACAGTTTTTCAGATGATTCAATGCAGCTTTAAAGTGGACTGAAAGTGGCCCAACCCAAACCCTCCACGATGGCTCACATGACCTCAGCATCCAGGTGAAGGAAGGAAACAAAACAAAATTACACAGCATCAACATCTGTAAGGAAGGAGACCGCATCCATAGCATTGCTACAAACTGCAGCTGCAACTTTCTGACGTGATCAGATGTTTGGGGATTAGCGACACCCGAGAGGAAGACCTCGGTGCCTCTTTGAAAGAATTAGCAATTCACTAAAATGGGAGCAAGCACGACAATCCATCCTCCACCACCTACTCGCTGCAGTGAGGTCTTTCTGCACGTCTGTGTGGGCTTTTCAAAGGTATCCTGAAAGATGTGTACTCATCACAAACGAGTTATGTGCAGAATTAATGCAGAATCACAAAAAGTAACTGAACAGATGGGAATCTAGATAGTGGACAAGTTTCTGAAGGGGGAACTTTTTTCCCTTGAAAATTCTCCAACAGGAAGCAAAATCAATACAAACACTGGTGTGTGTGTGTGTGTGTGTGTGTGTGTGTGTGTGTGTGTGTGTGTGTGTGTGTG
>NW_005187619.1:594382-600179 GCF_000239375.1 Pundamilia nyererei | reverse complement strand
GTGTGTGTGTGTGTGCGCGCGCTTAATGTTGTTCTGCTTTGTTCTTTAAAGACGTAATTCCCTGAAAGCTTTGCATCATAGGTATACAACATGTAATATTAATAAGAACAAAGGGAACCGGGAGCAGGTGGCTTTCTCTCAACACCTATTGTGTGTACAGCTAAACGATGCTTGCAACAACTTGTACCAACAAAGAAGAGTATCCTTCCCTCACCCTTAGGAGGAAACTGGCACCCACATACGCGTAGTTAATCAGGACAGCAGATGCTGCTCTGACTTACAGAGAGTCATTTGTGCTTCAACTCTAAGCATAGGAAGAAGTAGATTGATTGTCACATGGCAAAAATCAGGTCTGCACTGACTTGTGGCACAAATGTAACTCCATACATGTGAGGGTATTTTCTATTTTCTTTACATTAGAGTACATGAACCTTTGCTGATTGGATATGTGTGTTTACTTCTGCTGAATCATGTGCAGCGTTTACAGATCTCTGAAATTTACACTGTTGTGAAGCTTTTAATCAAATATAAGTGCATTGCAGTCAATCTCCCAATCATTCAACGCTGTCTAAAGACGATGAAGTCGAATTGTTAATCTGGCTGTTGTGTATTCAGATCTTTTGTTTTCAGCCGGAGCTTGCTGACGTGTCAGTAACGCGTTTCGCGGCGCTGGTAACTCGTGGAGGACTGGAGCTGCTCATCTTCTATCAGCTACTGTGTAGCATCGGTTACCAAACCTTCTGTTGATCTTTTGTTTTCGTTGTGGCTCAGGTTTGTAGATCCTGAAATTTTCAAAGTATCTCAATTTTTGGGAAGCTGTTACTATATCGAGTCATGAAAAATGTCCAAGCTATTTTGTTAGTGTATTTAAAGCAGATATTTATAATTACCAAAAATTAAAAAAATATTCATGGCTAAACTTGTTCTGTGTGATTTTTTTTCTTTGTTTTTTTGTGATGGATATTGATCACTAAACACTGTTGAGCTAACATTCTTTGATTCATAAAGGTCTAAATAAAAATTGTTCTTTTATTCTTAATCTGTGTGTAAACACCATGAATAAGGAACTGTGACATAAAGTCTTCTTTTCAGAAGAATGGAAAACTGTTCAGTGGATTCAGCACGCTGTTCTGAGGATGTACAACCCAGATTCCAATGTTGGGACGTCGTGCGAAACATGAATAAAAACAGAATACAATGATTTGCAAATCCTTTTCAACCTATATTCAATTGAATACACTACAAAGACAATATGGCTAATGTTCAAACTGATCAGATTTATTGTTGTTTTGCAAATTTTCACTCATTTTGAATTTGATGCCTGCAACACTGCTGGGACAGGGGCATGGTGCGGATGGTCCTTTTCCTCTTTGCCATAAGATTTGTGGACTCGTCAGGCCACAGCACACTTTTCCACTTTACGTCAGTCTGTGTCAGCTGAGCTCAGGCCCAGAGAAGCCAGCAGCATTTCTGGGTGTTGTTGATATATGGCTTTCGCTTCGCATGGTAGAGTTTTAACTTGCACTTGTAGATGTAGCGATGAACTGTGTTAACTGAGCCCGCATAGTAATAGCTTTACAGAATGATGTTGGTTTTTAATGCAGTGCCAAATGAGGGATCGAGGGTCATGGGCATCCAGTGTTCTTATTCGGCCTTGCCGCTTACGTGCAGAGCTCTGAATCTTTTTATGGACAGTAGAAAAATCCCAAGATTCCTTGCAATTGTGCATTAAGAAACGTTGTTCTTAAACTGCTGGACTATTTGCACACGCAGTTGTTCACAAAGTGGTGAACCTCGCCCCGTCCTTGCCTGTGAACAGCTGAGCCTTCTGGGGATGCTCCTTTTATACCCAATCATGACAAACACAATTGAGGTTGTATGTTTATGAGTGTGTAGTGTAGGTGGAGAGGAAAAGTACTGTAAACTGAAACTACTCCAAATCTCAAAAGACTGAAGTCTCATTCAACTCATGTCTTTACCGAGTTTGTGCCTGCACCTACTAAATGTTGCATTGGCCCATGCATTTTCCTGCAGCAGTGTCTCTGCTGAACTTGGAGTTTGACATCATGAAACATGTATGAGCGGCACTCTCTGAGCACTGCTAACATCAGTCCCGGTAATGCGGCTGTTTATGCTCCCACTGTCACATAAAGGCCATCATTTGCATGCACACAAATACGCACAAACATTTCATATTTCATGCTGCCATTTTTTTAAGCAAGGGAAATGAACGATACTGTATGCAAAGCACTCTGTATAATGGCTTTACAGTAATCTCATTATGAAAAGCAAGAATGCTTTCCATCATGGTGCAGAATAAAGTGCACATTTTCAGATGGGTTCAGATAGCTTTAAAGTTATTTTTTATGAATTTGTCGGTAACAAATACCGCGGCAATGTTCATGCATCACTCATATATTTGCACAGTGACTGTCACCTGGGGTTAGGCTAGTTTAGGCTTGTACCTGAGTCACCATAAAGCTACAGATATGTGTGTCTGTGAAGGTTCTCAGTCATCCAGGTCATCGTAGTCAAAGGAGCTTGCACTGGGCGTTCTTAAAGTCAGCAAAGAGGCACAGAAAAGAAAATCAGACACCAGCGAGGGAGGATAAGAAGGACAGACGCAACAACATTGTCATCCCCTATGTAGCCGGCGTATCAGAGAAACTCAGGAGAGTTTTCTCCAAGCATGACATCCCGGTGCATTTCAGACCCAGCAACACGCTCAGACAGAAACTGGTTCACCCGAAAGACAAAACGCCAAAACACAAACTTAACAATGTGGTGTATGCTGTACAGTGCAGCGAGGAATGCTCAGACCTCTACATCGGAGAGACCAAACAGCCACTTCACAAGCGCATGGCACAACACAGAAGAGCCACCTCCACAGGACAAGACTCAGCAGTCCATCTGCATCTTGAGGTCAAAGGTCACTCTTTCGAGGATGCCAATGTTCACATTTTGGGCAGAGAGGACAGATGGTTTGAAAGAGGAGTGAAAGAAGCATCTATGTCCACTGTGAGCGACCATCTTTGAACAGAGGCGGGGCTTATGACACCAACTCTCTGCCATCTATAATCCAGTTTTGAGATCCTTCCCAGACGCCTTAACGCCCACTCACATCCTGGGTCATCTGACCTCAGGAATTCTCATGATAAGGTGGGGCCAGGTTTCACAATGAACTCACCCGAAACTCTGGCTGATTGGGACCCACACCCAGTTTCCCACCTTGGCTCAGGCATTTAGAGGATCATCAGGGGGTCCTTTTGTCCCTCTGTGGGGGGAAACTCCCACTAGGTTTATATCTGGGACTCTCCACCATTTGACCTTAGAACTGAAGAAGCTTCTCGGATGAGAGGTGAAACGTCTTCAAGTAACTTAAAGAAGTCCAGACGCTTCTCTTTGCAAGCTCCTTTGACTACAGATATGTGGAAACCTTAATATGAGTTTTGTTTTATTTGACTAAACGCAGAGAAGTTTCTGATTTAACGTTAATCTGTGCAAACTCATTCGAGTCCAACAACAGCAGTCACCTCTCGAAGCTTCGTATTGTAAAGTAAAGACTGAACAATAATACAGAGAAAACTCCAACAATCGGACAACCTGCTGTGAGCAAGTATTTGGCGGCAGTGGGAAGAAAAAACTCCTTTTAACGGGAAGAATCAAACTCTGGGATGGGGGAGGGGCATCTGCCGGGGTGAGGGGAGGAAGACTCTGACAATCTCAAGGCTTCGCTTACATATAAAGAGGTAGGAAAAGTTTTTATTTAGTTAGTTTATGATGTCACTTTACATTAGCTACTAGCTACAAGCTACCAGCCCTGACAAGGTTTGGCTTGGACTTGTTCTACCTGATCTGAGGTTACCTGACTACGTCTCAGCTGCTATTTGCTGAAGCTTTGACCTGATTTAAGATTTGACACCTAGCTTCAAACCTTCTTTAGGATTTGGGACTTTGGGGCTTGACGGGACTTGGGGTTTCATTGGGATTTGACTTTGTCAGGTTTGTAATACCTGTTTTATTGCAGCAGTTACTGCAGAATAACTGAACTGCTTCACTTTCAGACCTGTCTCTTGAAAATGACAATATAGAACTAAACTGCATCCTCAGTAAGGTTCTGAGAGAAATGTGCATTTTCTCCTTAAAAAGAGCCTCACAGTCAAAAAAGTAAGCCTATCTAGGCTTGCTGCAGTGGTTTAACTTTCATCCAGGGAGCTAAAGTTTGATTTGTGTGTGGTGGAAACTTTTCCTCTATTTCCTGTATTACAAGAGTAATGAGCCAAAGCTCATTTGAGCTATTAATGGTTGCCGATAAAGTCGTGACAGCAGGGAAGCAAGAACATAAATGGTGACAACATGATGATTAAAGTGAACATTTTCTAGTCATTTCCACCTTAATGCTTTTTATCTCGGACGCCACTAGAAAATCGTTCATGGTTCAAAATAATAACTTTTCAATGTTGTCCAAAATTCCTCCAAAAGTGCATCGATGACTCATCCACCAGGATGAACACAGAACAAAATCTACAGACCTGCAGGCCTCACTTGCGTTGGTAAAGGTCAGAGGTCATGATTCAACCGTAAGAAAGAGACCGGGCAAAAATGGAGTCCAAAGAGAAAACCACTGCTGAGCAAAAAGAGAACAGAGGCTCGTCTGAAGGCTGCTTGACTGTGGTCTGGATCCTGAGCTCATGGCTCATGGGCATCACTTGTACGTACACTGATCACATTATTTCAAAGGGTGTCCATGTTGAATATGAACATCCAACGTTGAAACACAGTAAATATGACAGAAAATAAGGAAAAGCAGGAGACAAGTGCATCTGTGATGTCACAAAAATACAAGATCTGGAAATGAAGAGAGAGCTGTCTGAAAAATATTTCTCCATCTCAGTGAAGGGTTGAGCTCCTGATGACGGTCTGAAAGCTCTCATCATTTCCAAAGTTATGATGCTCTGGGGAAAACAACCCAGACCAAAGACAAAGATAATAAAGCCTCACTGGTGCAGTTTATCCTCTGTAGTGCAGCTAAACTGGGGGCAGAAGAGTGGCCCTGTGCAGCCTTGCAGCCTCTGAGGATGCACTAATTATCACTTCCAGGCGGCAGCCCACTCTCTTGTGAGGCCACCGATGAGCTGCCTGGACTCACTCTTTCTCTCTGTCCCACTCGTTCTCGCCTCCTGTCATTATCCTCGCCGCTCTGCCTCCCTCTTCCTCTCACTCCTCCTCACTCAGACCCCATCCTCTCCTCTTTTTAATCCACTTTTCCTGCACTGCCTCCCCCTCTTTTAATAGATATCATTATGAAGCAGATGCATCTCCACTACAGAGGAATCCATCCTTTAACACGGCCCTTTCTTCAAGCACAACAGGGATCCCCAGAAAGGCTTAAAGCTCAGCCTCCAGAAGCAATAAAGCATTTCCAAGGATGACTTGTAATAAAAGCCGAAGCCCTGCACCTGTATTGTTTGGGGGAGTTACCATGAACACCTCATAAACAAGCCTCTCGTAACATCAATGCCTTTGATGTTACGAGCACCTCCAATGAGCCGTGAGCATGCGTGATAATAAAAACACGCACGCGCACACACATCTGTGCAACAGCGCTAAATGGCGACTGAGTGATTAAAGCCAGTGCTGCACTCGGGGGCCTTGAAGGGAGCGTTAACGACTTAGCAGCAACCTTTGCTCACGCCTCATTGGCTCAGGCTTCTGCTGAGTAACCGGTGAGACTTAATTGAAGGGTACACTTCGTTAACACTGTTGCCAGGTGACCACAGAGGCTTAATTGAAGGGC
>NW_005187619.1:562582-594244 GCF_000239375.1 Pundamilia nyererei | reverse complement strand
GGGGAGTAAATGCTTGGAAATGATAAGGGGTGCAGAATGAGGAGAAAAGGGCAACAGAGAGGAGGATTAAAGGTCCACGGGAGACAAGAAGGGCACAAAAAAGAGGAAGTTCTAGGGGATCTGATTATCAGATTAAGGAGCCAACGCTACATCAGCGATATTTCAGCATGGAAATGAAAGCTCTCCTGGCAGGGAAAGGGCCTAATCTTCTGTTTCTAACTGGATAAAACCTGGGCTCAGCAAAGGAAACGATCAGAATTCAAACCCACAGTGGAATGACATTGAATTCTCATGTGCCATTCGGTTCCACAAAAAGATTCTCATTTTGTGGAATAAGCTCCTGCGGGCCAGATGGGGGGAGCTCAGGAAAACGTTATACTTTTCCTCTCATTCTCCGTGTATGGCAGTTGTTAACTTTAACACTTTGTTAAAGTGCAGTCATTATTGCAGTTAGGCACACATAACTTCAGCTAGTTGAGTTTCAAGGCTGGTGTGAAATGGACCCGAGCAATGGATTCCTACAAATAGAATGAGATAATAAAATTTCAAAGTCTTTTACTTTGCTAATATGGCAGAAAGTGGATTATTTAGCATTACAAGAAATTGAGACTATGGTTCGTTTCTAATAACTGTAGGAATCTCTGTCTGTCTGTCCACGTTCTCTGCATCTATGTCAGCGTGTGGTGCTGTGAACATGAACGAGCACAGCATCACATGTCAGGAGTGTCTCAGGTCCACTGCTGCATGCATTAAAACACAAACACGGTTGACACATTTTTGAGGTCATTCATTGACATTTTCAAGCCTTTTACCCTCCTAGGTTTCGTCATTAACATTTACATTAAACTCAACCTAACCAAATCAAAGTTTAACCCCAAAGCCAAGTCTTAACTTTTAAACAGTCCTGTGAAGAAATGTGGGTCAGTCAAAATCGTTTAAAGATTTTTTTATGATTACGCCTGTGGTTTAAAACTCAAGCTGGTTCTTACCATAGACTGTGTGCAAAAGATGGATGTGATGTGTTTTTGCTGTCACTTGACATTTTAAAAGTGCACAAGTGAGGTATGGAGAAAAAAAGCCACTGCAAGCCTGTTGGGTGGTTTGTCCTCTTTTTGACTCTAATGGACGCTGTCATAAAGTGAGCATCTGGATGTTTAAAGTAGCGAGTGGGTCCGTGGATTCATCAGTGTAGAGATGGGCGCATGACGCTTTGTGAAGCCTTTGAGACTTTCTCCTGGTATCAGAAAAAACCAGAATCTAAAGCTTCAAAGACAAACCGTTCTAGTGACATCTAGTGGCCAGTTGTAATTATAAGTAACCGCTAGAAGTGTCGAGCGGTCATTTTGACCCTGGCCGTTTAAAAAAAACCTTTTAAGCCCATCGGAGTGGGCACACTCCAATTTGCATAACTATTTTTAAATCCTGGTGTAACTGCAACCACATAAGCTAGCGCAATAATTTTTTTGCAAATGAAACCGGAGGAGTTGTACTTACATCTTATGCATTCAACTTCCCAGGTCGCGGTTTCTTTCCACAAATGGCTTTTTGCAAAACTCGTGTAAAAAGCGCTGACAGCCACAAAAACATTATAATCCAAAACACACTTTGCCGATCCGATCAGCTGTATAGTTTCTGGGTGGCTTAGAGCTTATTTTGATGCACATGCTGTTTTTTTTGTAAACTGTCAAATTATAAA
The DNA here is from genome assembly GCF_000239375.1 of Pundamilia nyererei. Taxonomy (NCBI): domain Eukaryota; kingdom Metazoa; phylum Chordata; class Actinopteri; order Cichliformes; family Cichlidae; genus Pundamilia; species Pundamilia nyererei. Next base: position 592,548 of record NW_005187619.1, on the reverse strand, counting down.
GACACTCAAAATAATTTTCCTGTAGTTGGAAAATATTTTGTGCAACTTTTTTGCATTTACAGCTTTGACAGATCTACTTTGAAATGTCTGTAACTAGAAATATGTGTAAAAATATATTTTTTTTTCTTTTTTTTGTAGTTTATTCCACTTTTTTGCAATTTACGTACTTACTTAATGCATACATATATTAAAATCTGGGATATAATGGTATATTGATGTATAGCAACTCGAAATGCTCCTAAAAATGGTACTACAGCATGTAAAAAGATAAGGTCTGCGGGACTTGGGCCTATGGTGGGCTAAAAAGGTTAAAAATGTGTTAAAATTAAAATAAAACTTCATCATCAGACATTTGCTAAACTGGGCTTATAATGCTGAATTTTGGGCTTTAAAAGAACAGGATGTCAAAGGATGCTAAGAACGTCATTTTGATGTAAATTAAACAGCTACTGTCACAGGCCAGGTTGCCTAGCAACATTTATTGATTACACACATTTTGACATGAGGGCTGCTCCAATATGAGCCAAAGCTGGGCCGATGAAAAGATGAATAACTGAAGGATGGAGCATTTCACCTCTGGTTATAACAAATGAAAGAGCGAGTCACATGATCACTGCGATACAAGCCTCGGCACAGTGTTGTCAACGAGTCTGCCTCAGTACACTCACCCTCAGTAAGCACAAAGACATAATTTTGAGTAAAATGCAATTGAAATACACAAGATCAAATGTTTATTTTAATAATTAATAGTGAATTGTATTAAATCAATCAAGTAATTTCTTTTGAGCATTAAATTTAACATTTTATATTGTAGTTATGGAACAAAACTACATGTAATCAAATTACTTAAAGTCAACATTTGGCGGGGTGAAACAGGCGTCGGTGTCAGGCGTCCCGTCTCTAATGGAGGAGGTAAAGGATTTTTTCTGTCTTTTTCCAAACTGCCCTTTGGCCATTAAAGAACTGCAGACTTTCAGGACCTTCAGCTTTGGCTTCACTCTTCAGATCTGTGTTGTGTCCATTCTTTACATACAGTCTGTGGTTCTCATAAATGGTCAATTCTAACATTATGTATAACGGGTAGGGATGGGTATCGTTTAGGTTTTATCCGATACCGGTGCCAAATCTGTACTTTTGAAACGGTGCCGGTGCTTAAACGGTGCTCGAACCGGTGCTTAAAGAATGGAGAACACAAAATTGGTCCAAAAACCTCTCATGTTCAGCTGTTTTTTTTTGTAAAAAGATAACAATGTTAGCCTTTTCTGCAGCTATGTGGCATATATGGCATCACTCTTGGCTGGAAGCAGTGCTTAAACAATGGAAAAAACACAAACTTTGTCCTAAACCTCTCATGTTTAGCTGTTTCCCACTTTTTCTTTGGTCATTTTAGCCTTTTTGGCCAGGGTGAAGGGAGCATCTGCCATCAAACAAGAAGACAGCCGCATGTAGCTATGATGATGTTTGCTAGTTCACCTTACATGCATTAATGTAATAACGTGGTTAGCCTACTCAACGTAAATTAGCTACTCACGCAGAGAAGAACGGCTGCTGCTGCATCATCATCCTCATCATTTCTGCTACACTGGCAGGGCTAGGGGCCAGGACTCTCCTCTTCGGGTTTTTGGGGGATGTTGCTCCGGGTCCGATAACTAGCAACCCACCCAACGTGCACAGTGTGAGGTCTCGCAGCAAGCTATCAAATACGGCGCATTTCTCGGCTTTTAAAAAAAACCCGCTATGCGTCGCCAGCTGTTTAATCGGATTCTTGGTGTTACCTCCTTTGACAGTATCACAGTATCAGCTTAAAGCACTTGTTGCTGCTGAGTTTGCATATTTTGCTGTGAAGTACAGCCAGACTTTTGACCGCTTCGCCTTGGACATTTTTAATCTGTAGCTATGCTCTAACAGAACGTACGTACCTGGCCCCGCCTACTATCCTCGGAAACGTAAAATGATTGGCTAGAAGTGTATCACAGCTCAGGAAAAAAAAGCACCGAAATGTGCGCTGCTTTTCGGTCTGGTTACTACCGTTTATGTCAGAACCGGTGCCATCATGGCACCGGACACCGGTACCCATCCCTAATAACGGGCATTGGGCGGCTTCCAAGATCGCAGTGCTGAGCTTAGATGCTGAAAAGGTCGAGTGCTTGGGGCACTGGAGAAGTTCGGTTTAGGCAAACAGTTTATATCATGGGTTGATATGATATATAGACATCCCACTTCTTCCATTCTTACTAACCAAGATAGATCAGCGCCTTTTTCTTTACACCGCGGGACACGACGAGGCTGCCCTTTGAGCCCTTTGCTCTTTGCAATTGCTATTGAACCTCTTGCAGTAGCCAGTAGGAATGAGCCCTCCATTGACCCTGTCCGATTGGGGAAAATCAAGCACTACATTTCTTGTTTTATCTTGTCAAATCCTGAGCGATCTGTTCCTGTACTATTGGATCTGGTGAGGTCGTTTAGGGAAATCTCGGGTTATACAATTAACTGGCAGAAGAGTGAGTTCGTGGCTTTGACAGCAAACCTGGAAGTTGAGTTTTTGAAAACTTTGCCTTTTAAAGTTACAGACAGATTGAAATACTTGGGTGTTGCCTTGCCTAAGGATCCTCTAATTGATCTTTAAGTTGAATTATTCTGCACAAGTTGAAAAACTGAAAAAGGACATTAATGTGACCTGCCTATTTCCATGGTAGGTCGCATTAATGTAATCAAAATGGTTTCTCTCCCTAAATTCTTATACCTATTTTAAAACTTGCCTATCTTTTTGAATAAGCAATTTTTCAAATTGATCGACTCAGTAGTATAACCATTTGTTTGGGGCTTTAAAACTCACAGGATATCAAAAGTTCATCTATGTAAATCCAAACTTAAGGGGGGACTTGGTCTGCCACGGTTTCAGTCTTATTATTGGGCTGCGAATGCTAGAACTCTTGCTTACTGGCACTGAAGGGGTTGAGAATAGCTCCCTTCCTGCTCTTCTTTTTTCATCTTCTAATCCGTGAACCAAGGTCAATAATTTCTGTTTCAAACAGTGTTAAAATCGTTAGTCAGATCAAAAAAGGTTGTGCACTACCAGACACTTGGATCCATACTCCAATATATCGTAATCATGCATTTCCACCCTCATGTTTAGACGCCTCTTTTGAGGCACAGAAAGGTATATTTACTCTTAAAGTCTTATATATTGACAGGCAATTTGCATCATTTACCCAGTTGCAGAACAAGTTCTCTCTCCCTGCGTCACATTTTTTCCATTATTTACAGATTAGTAACTATGTTCGTCACAGTATCATCAACTTTCTATTTCTTCAGGAGGAGGAGCCAATTTTAAGCTCCTTCTGAGCTCCCCGGCTTCTAAAAACCTGGTCTCTGGTTTTGCGAACGCTTTTTCAGAGTATTTGACTTTTAAATCTGACTTTTTGAAGACAGCATGGGAGGAAGAGCTTGGTTTGCTAATTGGAGATGAGGTGTGGGAGAGGAGTCTGTGTAGGATCCATTCTTATTCTATAAATCTAAGGCATCAGTTAATTCAATTCAAAGTGCTTCACAGACTTCATTATTTAAAAACTAAACTGCACAGGATTTTTCCTTCCATTAGTCTAATATGCGATCATTGTAAACTTGGAGAAGGCTCTCTTACCCATTTATTCTGGACTTGTCCCAAATTGCATAACTATTGGTTGGATATCTTTAAATGTTTTTTCTGACATGTACAACTGCACATTAGAGCCAGATGTGCATTGTGAGGATCCTCCTCTTCCCTGTTACACCTCAGCTCTGCTGCACAAACTACAATTCTGTTTGGAATGATAATTGCTAAGAAAATTATCTTGACTCTCTGGAAGTCTGACATTGTACCTCAATTCAAAATGTGGCTGACAGAACTGACTGCTCTACTGCATATGGAGAGAATTAGGTATACATTAGAGGACAAACTTAGTAAGTTTTTTAATGTGTGGCAGCCATTTTTAGATCATGGAATAAAACTAGCTAATCTGGTTAAAATGGCGTTAACGCCATAGCCGCATCCACTAATGGAGATTTGCCGCGTTAATGCAGCTATGGTGTTGACGCCATTTTAAGCAGATTAACGCTGACAGCACTAATTAAAACAAATCCTCTTTGATCGATAATTCGGTCTACCACCCTAGTGTTTTCTTTTTGTATCTTGCCAGTGTTGACGTGGTATCTATGCAGTGTAATTTTTTGCCCTTGCTGTGTTAGGGTGCCTGGGTCGTTGACCCAGAGTTTAGAGTTTTCATTATTATCGTACTTTGGTTTTTGCCTTTATTTATCATTTCTAGTCTTTTGGTTTCTTTGTCAGAGTTGTGCCTTCTGGTTTCTGTTCTGTTCCATAGTTGCCGTGTCAAGTCTCTGTGTTATGTTTCCTGTTTTACTTTGAAAGTCTGTCTCATGTTACTGCATCTGGTTTATCTTCCTTTGTCTCGTCAGCCCTGATTTGTCCCAGCTGTGTTTCCCTCCTGTCTCTCATTCCCTGATTGCTCCTCTGTGTATTTAAGCCCTGTGTTTCTCTGTGTCGTGATCTACCCTTATCGTGCTGTGTGGTCTGTCTGTGTATGCTTAGTTTGTAGTCTCAGTTTTGCTACCCTTTTGAGTTAAAGCTGTTTAAAGTCTGCACTTTGGGTCCTTTTCCTGCCTGCACACAGCCGTTTCATAACAGAAGATCGCGACTAGAACATGGACCCGGCAGACTGTTCCACCTCGGACTTTAAGACTGAGATGAAGGGGGTGATTGATTTGCTGAACCGCATCGCTCAGGCTGATAGCTTACAGGCTATGGCTGTGGGACTGAGCGCGGTGGAGGCAATGATTATAACCAACCCCCAGCTTCATCAGTTCTCCATGGCCACTTACCATAGCCGCGTGGAGGGAGCACGTCAGAGCCACCGAGCTTGCTATCTCTCTCTCTCCACACCAACGCAGCAGACGGAGCTCGCTGTTACGCAGCTGCGTTCGCCACAGGACGGCATTTCTGCTCGAGGTTCTGGAGAACCGCTCCTGTGTGATGAGCCAGAGGATTTGCAGCCTGTCTTCGCTGGAGGGTCCGGGGAACCGCTTCAGCCGTCTGTTCCCGCCGGAGGGTCCGAGGGGACCGTCCAGCCATCTTCCGTCTCCACACAGCCGTTTCATAACGTGCTGTTGTGTTGTCCGTTTTGTTTTTTGTTTTTCTTTACATCAAAAATCTTAATAAACATATTTTTAATAAATAAATAAATTATGATTTTATTTGTTCTTTACTTTTGATTTACTAAAACAAACCACTTCAGTCGCTCCCTTGTGCTGTCTCGATGAGCATTCAGTGAGTGCATCTTCCTCTTTTTAAACAGTAACTTTCTGACTGCGTGCATATACTCATATGAAGTCATAAGTATAAAACACGAAAAAAATGAACCTGGCTAACAGGGTCCCCGGCAGAGCCCTGCACTACTTAGAGTAATGAGCGGAAGTGTTCTATTATGTGACGCAAGCCTGTTTAAAGGTGTGCAGCCTTCACGGATTCACTGTATCGTTCTTAAAACTGTGCGCTCACCATGACAGCTACTTAGGAGGAAAAAATGTGAGAAATAAAAGAAGCATCATATATCACCACTGAGCTGTGAAAGCTCTGCCGAGTCTGTCGCTGTTCGTCACTCTTAAACCTCCTCCCGGTAAAAAGACAGACCGTCTGAAGCAGCCACAGAAGATATCAATGAGAACTTTGGTGCACAGGTGAGTGGCTGTGGTGAGTTCAGAGGAGGCGTGGGATTGATGAACGTTCTGTCAGCCATCGCTGGGAGGATCAGGTTTGATGAAGAAGATATCGTTCAAGTTGTGAAATGGCCCACGCTTTGATGCCTTTCAAGCACCGCTCTGTCCCCCACTCACAGGGAACTGCAGAGACTTTACTGTCTCGGAGGATCTCCTTTACAAAGAACGCACACCTCTGGTGAAATATGAGGCAGACAGTCTTTCAAACTGGGATATGTGACCTTATGCATGCAGGAGTGAAGGTCTAATTCTGCTAGCCACTTCAAGGTGAAGTGTTGAGTAGAGAGATTACGAGAGCTCTTTTTCCCAGGCCAGAAAGCTTCGAAGTTATTAGTGTTGTATCAGCTCTGACAGGGACCCGCTAACTTCACTGCCAAGTCTGCGCTGCCTTTTGGTGAGGCCGCTGTGCTGTCAGCGGAGAAGCGCGAGGCCGTTTTTACATCAGACTCCAAGGTTTTCTTTAGAGGATGCTTTGATTGAGGCCCTAAAATCAGGACTGCCCACCGTGTCGCTGAGGTCCAGCTGTGAGGTCAAAGCACAGGCATGTTTTATTCAGCAGCCACCCAGCATGTGCAGCAGCATGATTCTGGCAAAGGCAGCTGCAAAGATCACCTCAGCTACTGGCCTAATAGAGACTCTTCAGGCCAGAAGCTCAGGGCTTGCTCAGCAGATGGATTTACTGTCGCTCGCTGTTAATATCAAAACATCAGCTGATTTAGACACCGCATGGTTCGTCCTCTTCTGATCGATCAGCTGTTGCCCAATCTCTCCAGGCAGGAGTAAACCGAACAAAAACTCAACTAGCCCTGACAACTTGTAGCTTTCTTACTTTAAGTTTCAGACTTAATTTTCAAATGTGACAAACAACACTTTCATCTCTCTCTGTCTTATATCTGACTCTCTGGCAGTTCCACTCCGTGTGTCACTGAGTGTTGTTTGTTTGAAGTAGGCATGCAAAGCCTCTCGGGAAACTGTAAGAGAAACAAAGCACAGATGGTGTGTGCACTGGTAATGCACTGGTGAACTAACAGTAAGTACAAAATATAATAATGCAAAACATTTGCAAAGAAGGGGCTTCTTAGATGCCTTCTTTAAACTCCTAGTACACTATTCCTATTTTTAGGTGGTTTTTTCCAGCATCTGTACAGATTCAAAAGGAAAGAAGTTAAATGCACAAGTTGAGCAGAGTAAAAGTACATAATCCAAATCTTTAACCCAGGCTAGCAGGCAGTCGATAAAGCAAACAGTCCAGGTGAGGAACCTGTACTATGAAGCAGGATTAGGGGCTTATCGAGGTAACTCCACGTTAAACATGTTTTCAGTGCTGCGAAGGTCCACTTCTGTAACAGCATGGATTACACTGCACACTGTGGAGCGGGTTATGTTTGAGATTAGACATCAACATGTACAAGAACATCGCTGCCTGACCACTATCACCACTCATCACTTTACTGTAAAATCGTGTCATTGTTCCTGAATGATGCCTCAGACGTCAGTGTGCAGGTGTCAGAGACAGTCCAGTGACTTCGCCTTCTTGTGACGAGCACTGAGGTACACCTTGCTCGTACTGGACTGGCTCTTTGCCTTAATTCTTCATAGCATCAATTTAATAACGTGCTGTAAAGGTTTTCGTCCATATCAGCATTATAGCATCACACAGTTGCTGCTCTTTGATTCACATTTCCTGTTTCACCACATCCCAGAGGGACTCTGTTGGACTCCACCTGAGTACAGTCGACTCACTGTCATGTTCAGGTTTGAGAAACCCTGCACCTGTTTAACTGCTTATTAATGCAAGCATCTAATCAGCCAATCACATGGCAGCTATTCTATGCATTCCGGCGTGTAGACAGGGTCGAGACGACCTGCTGATGTTCAAACTAACAATCAGAAAGGGGAAGAAAGGGGATTTGAGTGATTTTGAATGTGGCGTGGCTGTTGGCCTGAGCGCTTCAGAAACTGCTGATCTGCTGGGATTTTCCCGCACAGCCACATCTGGAGTTTACAGAGTGGTCTGTAGAAGAGAAACTATCCAGCGCACTGCCGTTCTCTGGGTGAAAGTACTTTGTCAATGCCAGAGGTCACAGGAGAATAGGGAGACTGCTCCAAGCTGATAGGAAGGCAACAGCAACTCAAATAAGCACTCGCTAAAACCAGCGTTGCAAAGAGGAATCTTTGAATGCACAACATGTCAAACCTTGAAGCAGATGGGCTACAGCAGCAGAAGACCACACCGGGTCCACGCCTGTCAGCTAAGAACAGGAAACTGAGGCTACAGTTCACACAGACTCTCCAAAACTGGACAACAGCAAATCGGAAAAACGTTGCCTGGGGATCTGAATGTTGTGTTAAAAAACACGAAGTCATCCTGCCCTGTATCAGCAGGTCCATGTAATGGTGTGGGGATGTTTTTGTATCACACTCTGGCCCAGCTGAGCATCATTTAAATGCTGACCGTGCCACGTGTGTGTGTGTGTGTGTGTGTGTGTGTGTGTGTGTGTGTGTGTGTGTGTGTGTGTGTGTGTGTGTGTGTGTGTGTGTGTGTGCTCTGTTATTTCCAGGTGAAAACACAAATGCCAGATTAAAAACAGAAACGTGATCATTATCAAAACTAATCTGTGGAGGATCAGAGGAATTCCTCTTCTTCCAAAAAACATCTCATGACCCCTCAGATCAGATTCTTTCCTCGTCCTCTATATTTATACCCAAACCCTGCACAGTCTTGGCCTCATACAATCAATAGTCTTTTCTAATGGTGTCGTATCTTTGCCTCTTTGCCTCTTTGCCTTAGTGAGAGCGTGTGGTTGTCTCACTCTGTGTGTTAGTCCTGTCGCAGATCGGCAGCCTGTCCAGGATGTACTCCGCCTCTCGCTGGGTGACAGCTGGGATAAGCTCCAGCCCCCCAGTGTGGCTTTGTAGCCACTGTGCCAAAGATGTGTTGACACCTGTTATTTCAAAAAGGATATAGTGTGAAAGCGAGATATTTCGAATACCGCAGAAAATCGGTTAAGAGTGAATGATGTGTTATGAGCGAGGCCCACTCATAAAGGTTAATGAACCTTTAAAACATTATTTTATTTATTTATTTTACTTCCTACATTACCTTGGTCCATGTTTTGTTTTCTTTGTTTGCTTGTTACAATTTCTATCCTTAAAAATTCATAAAACCTATGAACTGAATTGATGACAGAATAGATGATTCTCCCACCGTGGGAGAATCCAGCTGCCACTCGATGTGAGCCAAGCTCTCACTACAGTCCTTCAGGGAGGATCAGATCCCTCATATTCCCAAACAAGACTATATCTAGATTGGTTGGGCACACGCTTCTATACCTTGAAATATGTATGAGACAATAAAAACTGAGACTCTGAGATTTAACCAGGACACGGACTCTCCAGGACACCATGAAGTTGGAATACAGCCAGAACCAAAGGGCAGAGGGTGGTCAAAGGATCTCAACTGTTTTTCTCTGATTTTCATCAAGTGTCTGATTCCACATGTCTCAGTTGGAAAAAGTAGGAGTTCTGATTGTGTCACATCAAAGAGTGAGGGAACAGTGGAGCAGGAGACTGACAGACAGATCTGTGCAGTGTCGGCAGTAATGTGGATCATCCACATGGAAAGGATCCAGTTGCGATGGTTCGGGTATCTGACTAGGTAAATGGTAAATGGCCTGTATTTGTATAGCGCTTTTCTAGTCCATAGGACCCCAAAGCGCTTTACACTACATTCAGTCATTCACCCATTCACACACACATTCACACACTGGTGATAGCAAGCTACATTGTAGCCACAGCTGCCCTGGGGCAGGTGAGGTGTTTCCAAAATTTCCAAGCAAGAGAAGATTCTGGGTCAGGCCCAGGATGCACATAAGAGAACATGTCTTTGGGAGAGATTATGTCCCCCACAGGAGCTGGAGGTGCAGCTCCCCTGCTCTGTGTCGAGCACCCAGAAGATGGATGGATGTGTTACACTGAAAAAGTCAATGTGATTTTTAATGAGATTATTTTCTATTAAAGCAAAACACAAACTTTTAAAATCTGAGTCTGTTCATTCATGGTATAAATAACCTCATGCTCCTCCCAAACAGCTCTGTGAACCCACATCAGCACTTCAAGAGAAATGTTCATTTAGAGCAGGATGTTGGTGGCATGCCGGTCATGTCCAGATGTTCCCCAGAATTCATTAGGCAGTGATTTTTCTGCTGTCAGCAGACATCTTTAGTGTGATCTCTTTGATAAATGGGACATTTTGAACATCAGAGCATATTTTCTTCTGTATTATTTTCAACATGTCTGCTTTACTTTGCTGTTAAAGACCAATAATGACAATCAGCCAGTCATGTGCTGCATTTTGGCTTGAACAGGTATCGACCTTTTTCAGTATCATTTCAGCCTCAGTCTGTGTTAGAGATGATGGATGCCTCTCAAGCAGGCCCATCTAATTTTATATGTCTCAGAGCAATATCTTCAGCCACATGGATGGGAGGGAATGCATTCTGCCCTGGCTGGCACTGAGCTCTACCACAATGTTTAATATTGTATGGCTCTAACCTGCTGGGAAATCATTCCTGGGACATCTACGGGGCTTAAAAGAAATCAGACTCCAAACAGCAACTGTTGCAAAATTCACAAAATGTGTATCTACATTAGTTTCCTTCACTTAAAGCCACTGTTAGGGTGGCCGTGACTTTTATTATTCTAAGGATATTTACCACAGTATGGTGGGCAGCATAGAGATCTCTCCTTATGGTGATGTGGTGTGTAGTCTAGCTGACCAAATCAGTGCTTTTCACATTCATTTAATGTTTATTGTTTCTTTGTTTGTTTTGTCATTATTTTATTTCCACATCTGGTCAAAGCCCACACACAGAATACGTTTGAATGAAATTAACACTGGGGCACTAACAGTGGAACACTGCCACCATGCGGGCAAATGTGGAAACTGCGCGAACAAACGTTCACCAAATGACATGTACGACTAGCAGTGGTATCTACCGTGTTAAATATAGTATGTTAGTTTGCATATGTGAGCAAGCCCGTGGTAGATATTTTTATTGAATACGTGAAAAAGCGGAACATTTTAAACCCGAAAGGGCCAGGGAGTCACAGGAAGCGGACTGATTTCACGGTTACACGCGTACTTGTGCTTCCTGTAGGAGACTTGGACGCGGTAGGCACTTTGTGGTCATGTTTAAGAATGTTTTGAGCAGATTGCTGACTGAAACCTTCTTTGTTGAGCGTAATGTGAGAAACACGCCGTTATTACGGAGGGTAGCTGCCGTCTCCGCGCCGGTGAGGAGCTTTACGGACGTGAAGGACGAAGCGCAGCCGCCTTTCGACACCGCCCTGCTGGAGGTCCTCGTATGTCCGCTGTCCAAGAAACCGCTCAGGTAACACACACAGACCTGTGCTCAGGTTACTTACTAATATTTACACGCTCTGGTTCCTGTTGTTCAGCCGTGTTGCTCTCTAGCAGGACAAACGGCACCACCTCACACGCACTTTCTAATGTGTAAAACAGTTTGAGCCTTTTAAATTGTTCAGTTCTTGTCCAGTTTGAAGACGCGACACTGCGATGTACTTGCTGATTGGCTGGCTTATTAGGGTCTGTCATTTGCCTTCGCAGATACTTTACATCTGTGAAAACAAATGGAAATTATGCCTGAATCTGATTTAGCTGAACATCTGTGTGGCTCTCAACACAACCCCTCACTCAAACACAACACCTACGCCAGGAAGCTCTTTGTGAACTACGGCTCAACATTTAACACCATCACCAAACAGACTGGAGTTCAGATGAACCTGGATATTAGATTTCCTCACTAATCGCCCTCAGATTGCTGTTAACCACGAGTTTTGGTTGTTGTTAAGTTTGCAGATGAGATGATGCAGTTGGAATCTGCCAACAGTGATGATACAAACAGCAGGAAGGAGGTTCACAATTTGACCCCATAGACTGATGATAACCTGCTCTTAAACACCACAAAGACCATTACAGACTTCAGGACCTTATGTGTATATACTTCTCAAACTTTATACTTAGTAATGCATGTCAGTAAATTGTATTATTTAAGTACTGTCCTTATCCTCCACTGAATCTTTTTTTCTGAAAGGTTCTGAGATCAGATTTAGATTTTTAGGTTTATCTCCTTTTAAATTAATGATCATCGAGCTTCCTGTTGTTGAGTTCCTGAGGACTGCACACGAGCACATCTGTGCTGGTGTTTTTTACACACACCCATTGTGGGCAAATGCTTACATAAATATGATAACATAAAACAAGCATTGCATGTGTGTGTCATGGTTTTATTAAGTTCACATGAACTACAGCTGCTACTGCTGCTGCATTCACAGTTTGTAGGAAATGTCAGCACTTCAGTGCTATGAAAGACTTATTCTACTATGTTATTCCTCCACAGATACGAGCCTAAGACCAACGAGCTGATCAACGAGGAGCTCGGCATTGCCTATCCCGTCATCGAAGGCATTCCCAACATGATCCCTCAGGAGGCCAGACTCATTCGGAAAGATGCTTCAGACACACCTGCACAGTAACAGAAAAGCCTTCACTTTGAGTTGACCTGAGCAAAAACAAACTGGACGCTGGCTTTAAAAAAACTGTTTGACTAAATAAAATTGAGGTGTTGGATTCTTTCAGTTGTATTTTGGCATTCTAGCCAAAGCGCACGTAACACATCATCATCCGGCAGCGCGTTACCTCCGAGCCCATCTGCAAACATGTTGTCCCTGTCTGTGATGGTGGGACTGGTCCCCATAGTGTCCCTCTTTGGTTTGTTCTACTCTGCGGCGGTGGATGAGAACTTCCCTCAGGGCTGCACCAGCAGCAGCAGTCTGTGCTTCTACAGCCTGCTGCTGCCCGTCACCATCCCCGTCTACGTCTTCTTCCACCTCTGGAGCTGGATGGGGATCAAGCTTTTCAGGCACAACTAGGCTGGCAGCTCAACACAGATGTGTTGAGTTGCCAGCCTCACACAGTTGTAAAACATCTGTGGCTGAAGTGGCTTTCATTTCTTTAAGCCCTTTGGAGGAAGGTAAAGACGGATGGTGCATGGATGCTTTTTAAAGCTGAAAATATTTTTGTGTCTCATTTAGAGTATGAGACAGTATGTTAGTCATTACAGCTGTTAAACAAACCCCTGGATATCATTTGCACATAAAGTAGAAGGCTGTATATTTTCTGAGCAAATAATAAAAATCTTTATGCAAATCCACTGTTTCCATACTTGAGTCCTGACTTCACAAAACGGGAACATCTACTCGTTTTAAATGAATGCATTTGAATATATAACAGACTACATTTGTGCAGAATCGACTGTGCTGTGATCTGCAGTGTGTCTCAGTTTTATTGCATTCAGAAAATTCACAAGCTGACATTTAAAAGTGGAACTCAGACAAACTTGCCTGACAGCTCAAACATGACAGAGCACCCAAAACTTTTAAGTCGCGCTGCACAACACCGTCCTCAGATGTGTTTTTCTACCACAGTTCATGTTGAACTCATGAAAGCGTGATTCCTCTTGTGATGAATGTTGGGAACGTTCAGCAGGAGCCTTCAGCGTGCATCATAGAGGGAAACGCGATCTGACAGCATTAGAGCTGCTGACTTTCTGCTCAAAGACTCGGGTTGAGCTCGAGGTTCAGGAGCAATGCAAATTTGACACACGCTGCTCTTCACCTGAAGCCACGAAAACTGAACTGGTGTTGCAGAAATGATGCAGTGTCTGCTGGAAAAGTTTTGGGAATGCACAAACTGTGACGTCTAAGGACTTTAATCTGAATCAAGAGTTACGATGGAGGCAGGTCGGAGTGTAGAAACCTGAAGATTCCTGCTTTTGAGTTTCAAACTTTGATTTTAAAGTTGTTTCTTTTCTTCTGTGTTCTCACAGTCATGCTGTTTCTTCTCGATTTTCTTTCCTCACAGCTGCTCATCCTTCTGTGAAACAGAAAGAGACAGGTTGGTTATTTTATTGAATTAGCGTGACTTAGTGCTCTTTTGGTATGAGCAGAGACGCCCAGCACTGAGCTGCTGACGGTCATTTTACGTTGGAGAAAGTTGAAAAGAGTCACTGCTTGTTTGATTTGTCAGTTTTGCAGACAACAGCACACAGAGCACTTGTATCATGAGTCATGAGCAAACTTCCACTGGCTCTACTTTACACAATATACGTATATATGAAAACAAAACAGAAATTTGATGCCTGTGATATTCCAGAGAAAGACCTCAGGCTTTATGTGGCACGTATGTGCACATCTATCCATAAACTGGATTAATCATGCAAACTGCACGAACGTGAGATCCACGTGGCTGCATGAGGAGCTGTCAATGCTACGTTTGGTGCCTTTAAAGTTACCCTTCAGGATATATATTGCTCTTATGACTTATTAGTTTCCCAGGTGAAATATGGATATGGCATCCTGCAGTTGCACCAGCAGCACAGTGGCCAGCAAGGCTTGCAACGCCTGCCCTGACCTCATTCATTAATGAATCTGTGGAGGATGGTCATCATTTCCTCCACGGTGCTTTTGGTTATCCTGCACAGTGTGGCAAGAAAACAAACCTTCCCATCGCCCAGTAGGAGGCTCCACAGACCAGCCAAAAGTTATTACCAGCTGTGTCACGGCTCCATCACTGTGGGCAGGCAGATGGAGCAGCATGTGAGTGTTGTTGATAGTCTGAATGCTGGTTTGAGATCAGCTTCAGTGATGAAGGAGGACATTCGGTGTGCATAAGGAGATTAAAGGCAGTCTTTAAGTCCCAGCTAGCTCAAACATGAGATAAAATACGCTGCACAGGTAAACTCGTGTTTTCTTTCTGAGCAAATCAGTTAAGCCAGGACTAAAGTTAAGCTTCATAACTGCATGAATGTAAGTTTTATATTTTACTGGAGCAGTGCTAGTCAATCCTTTCTTTTTTATTCCCTAAATATAGAAATGTGTTGTTTGTTGTAATCATTTGTTTTGCATCAAATATTTTTAAAAATATTTTAATCCAGAGACAAAACTCGGCTTCTGGAAAAGAAAAAATGATCACGTTATGAGTCCTAATATTTGCTCCACTGTGTTGTAAACACAAGTTCTCCAAAATATTTATAAGAATTGATAAGAAACGAAGATCACTGAAACTATTAAAACCTCATTTTAACATGTTTTTGTTCAATAAGCCTCATAAGTTATGGATAAACCACATGAACCTTGTGTTTCTGTCATGTAGTGACTGATGCTGATCAACTGTATTTGGCTTTGCAGTTGTGCAAAAGTCTTGAGTCACCCCTCGTTTCTTTATATGTTGCTTCCTAGGAATCAGACAGACTTTCTTGTTGAGCAGCAGTTCTCTTTCTGAATCTCTTTTAAAGTTTTTCTTTGTTAAATCATTTACACTGATCTATGAATCAATTTTGCATAAAAAATGCTCCGAACCCAAGGGATGAAAAGGGGTTGTGTAGATACAACTTAGCAAAGAACCAATTTGAAATTGTATGTTTACACTTTGTTTACTAACTGCCTGTAGCAAAAATATCATTTGTTCCAGTTTCTTTAGTTGAATCTCTGCAAAATGCCAAAGATAGCACACTTTGAACTGAGGACTGGTGGGTCTAAAAATACTGTCTGCAGCAGATAAACAGTATCTGAAAGTCATGAGGAAAACGTCCTGCAGAGACCCGACAGGACCTGAGGGATGCATTTGGATGTTCAGCTGCTCCATCTACTGTTCACTGAAGCCTCATCAGAAACGTTCTCCGTGGAAGAGTGGCTGTCGAGAAGCCATTCTTAAAGAAGGGAAACGGGAAGAAAAGGCTGTGAAAGTTACGCAGGAACTGGACTGAAATCATGGAAACAGGTCTGATAGAGCAATGAATCCAAATGTGAAATTTTTGATTCAAATCATCAGAGGAGGATTATTTTGTTTCTGTTTATATTTTATTCTGCGATTTTTCTTTAACATTGAATATTTATCCTTTACTTGTTATGTCAGTACAGTTTATTATATTAACTGTTAACAATGGCACAAAATGCTGTGTCTGAAAATAATGCACAATATTTATACTTCGTCTATCTACATAGATAGACAGACAGACAGACAGATAGATAGATAGATAGATAGATAGATCTCATGTATGGAGGTGATTATCAGTATACAAGGCTTATAAAAACAAACAAACACATTCACTTCCTCTACTTGTAGCTCAGGAAAAAAAGCAAGCATAAGCTAACAAAGAAGCTAGCTGCAGATTATATCAAAGAGGTGTGTAAGTGAAATACAATTTATATAAATATACAAGTACAGGTTAATACAAGCTGTCAGTATAAAATATAAATATCACATTTGTTCATTTCTTAAGAGTTTACATAAAAATTACACCATTAGATATGCTGTTGCATGCTTTTTGTTGCCATGGCAGCTTTTGAAAAAAAGATTTCAGGGTAATGTTGTGGTGGGACAGCTGTAAGACTGGTACAGCGCCCCTGCATTACTGGTCCAGGTCATTGCTGTCACGGCTGGGGGGGCGATAGTGGCTCTGGCAAAACTCCCTGATCCGAGCACAAGCCTCCAGCATCATCTCCTCCGGGACTGTCACCACAATGCGGAAGAAGTTGGGATACTCAAACGCCTGTGAAACGTCAGGAAGGATGGAGTTTAGAAATATGTCGGTGTGAGGACCGACGAATCAGCAGTGAGAGGAAAGGTGATGGCGTCTTACCGAAGCAGGCAGACAGAAGACAGACTGCTCAGTCACCAGCCGTTCGGTGAAGTCCACATCGTTCTTAAAATCTGGGAAGTGATCCATGTCGATCCCAATCTGGAAAATGTAAACACCATGGTTGGTCTAACCTCTGAACTCTGAATGCTGACATCATTCAGACTCCTTTACTGTGTGCACGCTTCATTTGTAGTTTCCCACCAGTCAATTAAATCTTTCATTTTCAAAGGTATTCAGACCCTTTTAGTGGTTCCGACGTGTTCTCAGCTGTATTCCATTTGCCTGAATCATCCTTAATCCCTAATCCCTAATCATCTGACTGGAGAGACTTGAGAATTTCTCACATGGGATATCAAATCCCAGGATTTTTATTTCACGTCACCAAAACTCTCAGTAGATCTCTTTGATAAAACTATGGTGAAGCAGAAATCTGCCAACAGTGTCCCCGGGTGCTTAGCAGCCAAACTTTGGGAGAAATTTAAAACCATGAGGATTCTTCCTACATCCGTCAGTCTGGCCAAACAGAGTAGCCAGGCAGGTAGGTCCTTGATCACAAAGGTGACCAGGAGCCCAAACAGTCGCTCTGATAGAGCTTCAGAAGTCCTGGAGAACCTGCTGGTACCACCACCATCTCACCAGCACCCCATCAGTCAGACTTTTATGTTATGGGCAAAGAGAAATGTAAACTATGACAATCTGTCCAAAAGGCCAAAATGTAACTATTTGTTGCCATAGTAGAAGCACTTTGTCCATGTATCTACATCTCACATCTGCACATGGACACGCCTAAACTCATTATAAACCCCAATACACTCATTACCTGCTGACACTAGCCCCACAGAGAAGCACGGCGGTGGTATCATCGTGCTGTGGGGTGCAGCAGGTACAGGGAGATGAATGATGAATGCAAATAAATATAAATATTGTAGAGATTACCTAAGCTGTAACTGCTGCTCAAAGACCTCATTCAATGTGTGAATTAAAGGTCTAAAAGCTTCTGTAAAGTTTCTGTTTTAAACTCACAAATCTGATTTTTAAAGTCATTTAAATGGTTAAGTGTGAGTCATTTGCAAAATCCAGACACTGTGGAAATTTCCCATAAAATGTGATAACCTGGGCACAGAGCACAGTTCACTGCAAAAAGGATGATGATAAGTAAACTAAATGTGACTGAGAAAATGATCATGGCACAGAAATTTGAATGCAAACCACACGTTCAACGCTCACCATGATGTACATGGCTCCTGAAGGCATGACAGGGTTCAGGCCGGGGACGGAGGACAGCTCGCTGAAGCAAATCTCTGAGTTAGACTGAGGAAGCAAAGAACGATAAACCGTTCACACTGTGTCATGTGATGCATATTAATGTGCATTACTATGTGATTTCAGACAGAATTAAGACATAACAACAAGAATCTGGACTGAAGGAACAAAAAAGGAACCAGGGTCAGCTACTGCTACTCAAAGTTAATTATAAAGGTGGAATATATTAAAACAACTTCTCTCCATTACCTTAAGGAAGCCGATGGTGTTGTTGTAGAAGCTTTGAGGAGTGCTGTCGAGGATTTGCTCCAGCGCCCCCTGAACGATGCTGCAGGCTCCCAGAATACGCTGGCTGAGTTTTACCAGACCCTGTCGAATCTGAACGAAGAAACGTGTCAGTCGGGTAAATGTAATGTGCAAATTATTGTATATCATTGTGTGTTTGGGTTTGAGTATTGAAACAATCGGTCAACGCTTCCCCCATCAGGAACTGTAAAATAAATAAATAAAAAGTACCTCAGTTCCAAATATATCATTCCTGTCATGGATGAGGATCCATCCCATCCTCCAGCCAGGCACCAGCCAGCGTTTAGCCAAACCGCCACAGGACAGGATGGGAACATCACTGCTGAGGGATGCCATTGAAGGAGAACTGCATCCTGGGAAAACCTGAGGGCAAAAACAAGAATAAAACTTTATATTACATATGCAGATATTTGACTTCCTTTGACTTTCATATGTTTACAGATGTTTCGTTGAGGCAAACTGACGTGCAGCCGTTTTAATTCATATGACTTAAAAGGAGAAAATCATCATGCTGTTGTTGTTTGGATCAGTTTGGGTTTCCCACAGACTGACACCACAGTGAAAAAAACGAGAGGGCTTGGAGATAAGTGAAAAAAAATCATAGGAATTCTTGTTAATTTTGAAATTATGTTATTAACACGAAGGCTCGGTGTTAAAGAGAGACCAAACTTTCTCAGGCAGATCAGAGGAAGGACGGGAAGACCCAGGGCTGGAGGTGGGTTGCAAAGCAAGTTGCAGATGCACAGCAACTATTGCTGACTGAAGCAGCTCAAAGAGAGCACTTGCTCAAAGAGATCAGCTGATGTCTTATTTATTAATTAAGCATTTCTGTAGTTATGCTTTCTTCATTTCAACTTGTGTCTGATGCCCTCCTTAAAAAGAAGAGGAAACAAACTTCTGTCATTTACACAGCGATGTATAATCAGAACTACTTTCATCCTCATGTTCACTAACAGCATGACAGCAGCTGTTTACAGAGTAAAACACAGCAGCGAGGAAAGTGTTAAAAGACACAAACAACAATTCCATCAACTTTTTGCATAATCTTGCATAATATTCTTCCTGAAAGTCTCACAAAAATACCAGAGAGAAACAAAAGGAAGAGAGTTAAAGAGGGAGGCCGATGCTGAGGTAACCACAAAGAGAAAAGTTTCACCCACAGAAAGCTGGTTCTTATTAAAGCTGCGTGACATGGAGAAAAGACACTACCCCGCATCCTATTGGCCAGACTGAAGTGAATGACATAACAGCAGCACTAACGTGATTGCATAACTCGTTTTCTGGCACAAATGTCTTAAACGCCTCTCAGATCAAGAGGAGGACAAATGTAAAGCATTGATCAACATAGATGCAATAAAAAGCTTGATGGAGACAATGGAGTGAATGCATGTGCAGCTGTGTGCATGGCTTATAACTGTGACTCATAGGCAGGTCAAACATCTCCACAGAGAGCATGTTGACTGTGCAGACGTGCCCCATAAAACCACAATTTATCACTGAAGGGCTTACAGAGGTGAGGAGCAGGGGCACTGACCCACTGCCTGAAACGTCCTAGGTGCTGCAGCTCACAGTCGCCGCTCACTGAAAAACAGGCCTCACCAGTGCACCCTGAGGCCACGTCTCCACCCACCACACGGCCCCCATTCCTCCCCAGGTTCTGCGGTAACAAAACCAGACAGCTGCAGTAATTGCAAGCACATGCAGCCAAAAAAGTGCAAATTCATTCTGGTCTGCACATGCTCATTATGGAACGGTCCAATGGTGGCGAGGTGGTTTGTGGAAGCACCCAGTAACCCCGACTTTGAACTATTACACTCACAACAGCTCCCACAAAAACAAGCTTTCAAAAGTTGTTTTTTGTTCAGCTTTAATATCATCAAGCAGGCGAGTCAGCAAGTCCACTGCAACACAAGGCCTCCCAGTGTTTTTCCACAAAAGCACACATCTTCATCTCAACTCCAGAGCTGAGATGAAAACGTGTGAAGATGGCAAAGGAAATATCACAGACGATGCAGTGTGCAGCATGCATGTACTAAATGCCTCTTAAACGACTGATCGATCGATTGTTTTAGTTTGCACTCATTAGACAGACCAACACATTGTAAAGTGCAAAAGTCAAAACAGCTCAGATGTAACAAAGGACTGGAGGGAATAAATCCGAACAAGACCCAAACTGTCAACTTCAGCTGAGACAAAGATGATCGGAAACTCCTCAAAACAACCCCCACGAACTAAAAGATGCTAAAGCATCATCGTTACTGTCTACTGCTACGTGAGTTTTATTTAGCAGAGACATGCCTGGAGGATAAAGGTGAGGCAACAAAGAAAGAAAAAAACGAGTGTAAGTTCAAATATTTTGGGAACCATTTATGTCAGAGGTAGAACACTCTATATGTACAAATCATTTTTAAAATAATAGTTATTATAAATGCATCTGATGCACTTATAGCCTGTAAAAAGGAAATAAAGGTGTTCTGACAGATCAATTTGAATTCTCAGTGGAAAATTACTGCACTGTTGCCTCATCTCCATTTGTTGCGAGCTGACAAACAATATGATGGCTGCCAGAGAGTGTGTCTGCTTATCTGTGGACATATTTGCATGACCTTCAACTAAACTTTGACCAGTACAGATTTTCCCAGACTGATGGTAAATGGCCTGCATTTGTATAGCGCTTTACTCAGTCCCTAAGGACCCCAAAGCGCTTTACACTGCATTCAGTCATTCACCCATTCACACACACACTCATTGTTATAAGATATGCATGTTAAAATGTGTTGCATCACTGACGGTTTCAAGAAGAGTTGCAGAATAAGAACTTTTCACATTTTATGAGCGGAGATCTAATTTTATTACTTTCAAGTGCGAGAAAATATTTTAGCAAATGTGAGGACAATAAGCTTGTCCTCATAAACGTTACGCTACATTATTATTCTTATTATGAGCAAATGCAATACTGCTGATAATGAGCAGAGAAGGATTTGTAACTGGAAGGTTTATATAACATATTAACAATATTTAAGACCCTATTATCCTTCGATGTAGAGTAGACATTGATTTGTTTTAATATGTTGGAAAAGTTTTGCTGTTGAAAAAAATATCTGAAAGAATCTTCAGAAACAGGAATATTTCACAGTTTCTGATAATGCAAAGCTGATGAGCAATCAAACTTTTGAAAGAGCTCCATGATTACACCCACGTGTTCAGAAAAACAGTGTGACTGGTCCAGTATAGACCGAGCTGTCACTATATGCTGATGATTTAATTCTGTTTATTAGACAAAAATCTGTTCTAGCTTTATTCCATTTAATCAAACCTGAAATCTTTAAAGAAAACCTGTAAGTCACTGGGCCTAGAAAAACAGACCACAGTTTTGCTGCATAGTTCTACTGGAAGTCTGTTCCTGTTAAAAGGCAGGTCTTTCTCCCCACCATCACCAAGAGATGTTGAGAGAGGATCGTCTGATTGCTCGGATCTTTACCTCACTATTTAAGGTGCCCTGAGAAAACTGCTGTAAATTGGAATGAAATGTAATATTCCACACAGGTGAACAAACCATACACTTATTAGATAATGTCAACATAACTCCTTTTGGAGCAGTGCTGGTTATACAATGCTAGTACTATTTTG
Source organism: Pundamilia nyererei (assembly GCF_000239375.1). Lineage (NCBI taxonomy): Eukaryota > Metazoa > Chordata > Actinopteri > Cichliformes > Cichlidae > Pundamilia > Pundamilia nyererei. Next base: position 570,853 of record NW_005187619.1, on the reverse strand, counting down.
TGAGTGTACACTCGATACTTGTTCAAATGTTCAAATCACATGTTTTTGCTCCTTTTTGACAAAAGTTGCTTTAAATGTCCAAAAACATTTGTGTGACAATTTGTGGCTTTTACAGTTTTTACAACCAACATGACAAAATGATAAAATAGAAACATGTGGGACTTACCTTTTATATTTAGTACTGGACTGTATGTTTTAACATGGATGCGGTCTCACTTTAAATCTTTATCTATCCACTGCTTGTCCTTGCTGACCTCCCGGCCACTGGCCTGCACAGAGGCACTAATCCCCCCCATGTGCTGATGTGAGGTTGTGCACGCACATCAGCACATGCAGAGCCAGGGCAAATGCCACCAATTGGAACAGAACATCTACTGTCATTGTGGTTTAAAACAAAAAGAAAGTGCCTCGCTGGTGTTGCACGAGCCAAGCCCACCTGTGCTGAGATGCAGCTTGTGTCGACAGCTGCTACACTCACCATGTCACTGTAGATCTCATCAGCCAGGATGGGGACACAGTGTCTGGAGGCCACTGGACAAAGTAAGAATGGAATTGTTTGAGAGATGTTGTGTTTGTTTGCTTACAAAACTGGAATTCTTCCCCACTCTGAGTGCAGCCAACCTTTGAGGATCTCCTGCAGGTGCTTCTTGTTGAAAACAGAGCCACACGGGTTGGATGGGTTGGTGATGATTAGACAGGAAGTCCTCTCATCAATCAGGCTCTCCATGTGCTGCAGGTCAACCTCCCACGACTTCTCCGGCTGTGAAAATAATCATAATACATGTTTATGCACTGATTATGTTTATTATCATTACTTTACTTGTATATTATGTTCATACCACTTTTACTTTAGTAACTTTACAAATTACATGCTCATAAAATCTGATTCTTTGATATAAATGAATCCAGTTAACAGAAAACATAAATGCTGTGTGTGTTCCACAGCCTTCACCGTCACCAGCCTCATTCACATGTTTCCTGCTCTGTTGCTCCTTTGAGATGTGGTCATTAAAATATGTGAAATCTTTCTGGGAGAAATAACAGATAAGCTGAGTGTGGCAGATCCATTTGAGTTTACCCATGATTGATGCACTTGAAAAGATGATGCCACTAAAATGTAATAATCATAACTGTTCCAGCCCAAAAAGTGTTTAGTGCTTAGGCCAGCATTAAAAACAGAGAAACTGTCCCCACACTTACAAGCAGGTTGTAGAGTTTGACCTCGATGCCCATGGAAACAGCCAGAGTTTTATATAAGGAGAAGCCTGGGCACGGTACCAGGATATTGTCTCCTGGGTTGCACAACACACTGATAGCCAGGTCGATGGCCTGACTGCATCCGCTGGTCAGAATCACATCCTGGAAGAGAGACAGGGTCTTCTTTAGTTCGGAGAATCTGTTAATTTCACACAGGAACTCAAAACAATCCACTGTAACGAGCAGATTGACGCCAAAGCCATTTGCTACTGAGTTTTTAGTAAAAGTGTAGTTCACATTTCAGATTTAGGGGCAGGCGGTAATGTGTGTGAGGAGTGAGCACCTCTGCCTCCAGTGGAGCCTCAGGGCAGCTGTGGAAGTTTGCCACCGCCTGCCGACTCTGCAGGTAACCTGTCAGTGGACGCAGAGAAAGGATTCATGATTGTACATGTTCAACAGTTTCTTCTGCGCTTTGCTGGCTCTTAGAAAAACATATTTATCTTTGCATCTATCTTTTCACATCATTTCACTTTAGGGATGGCTCACCGACAGAGGGAGCATAGCCGTTGTATTTTTGGGAGTCTATGGCATCCTTCATGGCCTGAAGCACTGCACCATGGGTGGGCAGGTTTCCAAACACGGTGGGATCCCCTGAGGAGCAAAGGTGAAGGTAATCAGCAGTTAGAAAAAACAAAGAATAAGCATGATGCAAACCCCCAAATTTAAAGGGAATTTTACGAGGAATCTCCTCACCGATCGAAAGTGCGATCATGGGTTTGTCCGGGTTCGGGGTGAGCTTCATCCCATCCACGATGGCCCTGATGGGGTTGAGCGTGTTGTTAGCCATCTCCGAAGGCTTCACCTCCCACCGCTGCCTCCGGCTCTTAGATTTGATCGGGTATAAGGCGCCTTTGATGTTGACATGGTGGACGCCATTCCCGTGCACCCCGTTTCTGTTCACTCCATTTTCATTTAGGGTTTTTCCATTTACCGTAGTTTTGCCACAAACTCCATTCCCGTTCATCTGAACCATGTAAGACTTGGTCTCCATCCTGGAACTAAAGAGTCCAGCACAGGATTAACAAATGATTCATTTAATCAGACTCAGTCTTGTAATGTGCCGTACTTTGTATCTATACTCTCCTAGATTGCAGAGGTGTCAATTTCATATACAATATTTATATATTAAATATATAAAAATCTGTATTGATATTTATCATATTTATATCTGTAACTGTATTACAGACATATTTATTAATATATTTATTTAATGTAAACGTATGTATTTTTATTTATTTTTCCCAGTTTCTGTAAATATGTAAATTGATACAAATGCATATAAATACCAACGCAGAAAAATCCTAATTCTATAAATTCATTAGTTCCTTTGCTTATTTTATTATGACTGATTTTATCATCAGTGATTCCTCTGCATTATAGAATGTTTATTTATTTCTATTTATTTATTTGTTTAGTTATTTACTAAAGAGAGAGCTCTGAGTGTTTGTGATGGTGCGGTCACCAACAACTAATAATATATAAATACATACATGCATACATTTACCAATTAATACATAAAGTATGTCAAATTAAAAATTTATTTTAAAAACAATTAAAAATGAATGAATTCAAATGAATAGGAACATTTTACATTAATTAGATTAATTAGAATCTTTATTTGTATTTTTATGCATTTAATTGCTCTTTGTGTTTTTAGTACAATGACATAAGTTGAGTCCAATGAAATAGAATAAATGAATTAATCTGGGCCTTTGGGTTCGCCTTCTGATGCTGATGCATTTAGTTCCTTTCTATTAAATACATTTAGTTTATTTAATTGTTCAATTCTGTTTTCATTTCTTTAATTTGGCTCCGTCATCTCCGGTATATGAACAAAGGGCTCCAAAAAAAGGGGGGGAGGGGGGTTCTTGGTGTTTATTGGGCCTGATTACTCCTGCTTACTTCCAGCTGTGTGAACTTTGTGTTTGGAAAATACTAAAATAAAATACTAGAAATACTAAAAATCTTCCACCGACAACCTTCATACATCAGTATTATCTATGGGTTTTTTTTAAAAACGAATATATATATACACACACACACACACACATATATGTACTATACTTTAAATACTGTAACCGTTGTTAATGGTCTCGCCTACATTGTGAAAAAAATATTTTTCCTGAGGTACAAAAAAAATAATAAATTGTAAACTTTAGGTTTTGTGCGTAAAAAAAGAAAAAACAAGAAACAATTTATATATTTTCCTCATCAACGTGAATTATTGATCTGCTCAGATTTTGATCTCTTTTGCTGGATTACATTTTAACTTTCAAAGCTTTTCTGTTCAACATTGTAATAAATGAAAGTGACCGCATTCACAGGTTAATATTTCATTGATAATTCATTCATAGATTCATCGGTCTACAAAGAAGCTGAGTTTTAGTATTAAGTGGTTTAAAGCATAAAGTTATCCGGTCGTAATAAGAGTGCTGTAATGTGTAATATAAGTCTTTGAAAACTTGTAATTTATCAGGATGACACTCAATTCATACGTGATTTTAAATTTGCCAATTAATGAAATTACATAATTTTAAAAAAAGAAAGAAAAATAATGTTGTTTACTTACCTCATGATTTATTCAAAGTCTCCAAAAAGCAGCAGCGCAGTTTAATCACTCTCAGTTAAATTAAAGAACAGAAGCCAGGATGTACAAACCCGGCTTTATAGCGAGATCCCTGAAAATGGGTGTTGAGCCCTGCCCATAATTCCATTGGTGGAGGTTGAGGGTTGTACCATCACACCCCTCTAACATCACTAACCAGAACCATACGACCACAAAACCTTAACAGCATCAATCAGCATGTAGGAGCAGTGAAAGAGAGGAGCTGGCCTCACGCACAGGGAGACCGCCTCAGTGCGTCACGCCAGAATCAGCTGGGGCCAAAGCGAGGGTCTGACAGCAGGACAGAAATCTATTGATCGTGAAGGCAAATATGAGTCCCACAGCCCGGGACATATGAAGGTCTGCAGGAAGTGAAAGTCATCTTCATCTTATGCCAAAACATTACTAACATTTTAATGCTGTTAATGACCTAAATACACTTTTGTGTATGTATGTGTGTGTGTGTGTGTGTGTGTGTGTGTGTGTGTGTGTGTGTGTGTGTGTGTGTGTGTGTGTGTGTGTGTGTCCTTTACATATTGTTGTGATTTACATTGCTGTGCTGGAACCAAAATTCCTTGTATGTGTTTGTGCATATACTTGGCCATTAAACGCACTTTCCATGGAAATGAATGAGTCTAGTTTCCAGCACTGATCAGAGACCATCCAGATCAAAGCTTTTCCCTGGAAATATCAAAGAGATGTCATCACCTTCCACTGCTTCCTAACTTATAAACAAGGTTTCTTCTTTGCTTTATGCACATAAAACCATAAGACAACAGAAAAATTATGAAAGAAAATTGTGAGAAAACAAACTAGGCTCTGCCTGTGAATCACAGTCTTCCTCCTTCCATCTCCTTCACTCTCCACTTGCTGTCCACCTGAGAACGAGGCACAATCTGCTATTATTTAATTATCCACACTTAATAATAATAATGATGGATTGGATTTATATAGCGCTTTTCTAGGCACCCAAAGCGCTTTACAATTCCACTATTCATCCACACACTGGTGGAGGCAGCTACAGTTGTAGCCACAGCTGCCCTGGGGCAGACTGACAGAAGCGAGGCTGCCATATCGCGCCATCTGGCCAACACCAGTAGGTAAGTAGGGTAAAGTGTCTTGCCCAAGGACACAACGACCAGGACAGAGAGCCCAGGGATCGAACCGGCGACAGATGCGGTTCCTGACCCCCTGAGCCACGGTCGCCCCACTTAACAACTCTTGCACCTAATCCATAATAAAGTAATGACAGGAAATGTTATAGAACCAAGAAATTGTGTTTATCATTGTTTTTATACTTGAATACCTCTGCGATGCAACAACTGATGCGTGTGTTATTGTGACCTGTCCTGTACTGCAGCTGCTGAGGGATCCACTGCTTTAGCCTCACACAGCTGCTTCTGTCACTGTTTCCTCCTCGTGTCCTTACGGGGCATGTCTGCACAATAACATAACATGAGTAATAATTTTTAAAAATCGATACACAATCATTTTGCTGCTGCAGCATTTTGTCATATTTGAAATATAAATCTAATCTATAATCTGTTTACAGATTATATATACAGTGTGTGCGGTTTTTTGAATATCATAATTATAATATTATAATATTCCATATTTATGTGGCAGGGAAAAGCCCTGTAGCTCTTCACGAGCTCCTTCCCGGCTCGTAACCGGCACGCACTGCCGTCAAGGGCGAGCATTGGTTAATGGTCATCATGTGACTGATGCAAGCCTTTTATTTAGCAAAATTGTGAATAATAGTTAAATGTTTTTGTTGAGGGGCACAGGCAGGACCCCACACGCACACACATAGAAGAAAAAATGCCTCAAGAAAAGGGCACTTGGGGCACCCAACGTGCTCAAGCCCCCTCCACCCCCTCTGCACGTGCCTGGCGTGAACACTAAACTGATCATCACGTCTTGTCTTGTCAGGAAGCTGGTAAGGAGTGTGTTGTGGGAGCGGAGCTTTGCTGTAAATATCGAGTGTTGGATTTCCACCTTTCACACCACGGACCACGAGCACCGTGCAGGAGTCGGGAGTACCACAGAAGGAGTCACACTTTTGAAAACTCTTCAGACTCTCTGTTCATTATTCAGTGTAAATAAACTGACTGTCGCTCACCAAAACTACCTGGTTGGATTTTATAAGACTTAAATTTATGGTTGTGCCCTCTTTGATCCAGGCCCTGGATACATACATCATAGTACAAAACACAGGAAGATGCAAAACACTGGGTCAAATGACCCAGGACCATGACACGCTCAGCCTTTCTCGTCCTTTTTAAAGGAATGAAAATGTACAAGTCCAACCTTAGTGATGTAAAGAGTGTGAGCAGCAGCCAGATGCTGTCTATCAAATGCACTAGATTATCTGATCATCGGTAAGTGATGAGGTCCTGGCAGTTTGGAGATCTGGAGAACCAAGAAGGAAAGACATCAGAAAGTGCTGCTGCTCATCCATCTCAGAGGTCATTTCAGAACAAGTCCATCATTCTATAGCGAGAACTCCCCAACGAATTCACCCCAAGGTCAGACTACGCAATACTCAAGTAAACAGCAAAAAACAAAGCACAAAACTTCTGGAACAGACGAGACCAAAGTGGAGATGTTTGTCTATGATACACAGCAGAACGTTCGGAGGAATCAAAGGCCTCAGAGCAGCTGTCAGCACAGTGGAGGAGCAGTGATGATTTGGGCTCCGTGTGCTCACTGAGTGGTCAGTGAACTCCTCCAAACCGAACCACCTTAGGAACGATTTACAGTCTCTGCAGCTCCTGCACATCATTTACGCTTTTACGTCCCGTACCAAGACAAAAAGTTACTGGTTCATGGAGGCTATAAAATACTAAGACTGACGCTTGACTGAGAAAAACATGTTATGCATTCACGTGTGCGGACAGCCAGTCACTGGGTTCTCAATCAATAGCCGACAAACAAACAGAACTTCAAACCAAACACACTTAATGCTCGACAGCTACAGCGAGCACTCTGACTGGCTGGCAGTGAAGAGGTGGAAACTACTCTTTATGCAACGGCCCATCAGTCAAGCATCATGCAGTCATTTCAAAATAATGTCAATGAAAAGGAGACTCCCCTCTAGCTTTCAGGTCTGAGAGGTGAAGCCAGCGTTCTGCCCACTGACCAGCAGGGAGTGACTCCTGTTTACAAAGAAGCAACAGCCTCTGCCCCATCTTTAATCTGCTGCTGTGCTGTGGATGGTTTCGTCCTTTCACAGAGGGTGGATTGTTTTTGTGGTGGTGATCTCCTCCATATGGAGCTATGGGCACCTGAGTGGCGTCTGACAGAAGCAGCTGTAGCAAACGAGTTTTATTGAGGGGACCATGAAGTTAATTTGTAAATAAGATTCTCCTGTGGCATCTGAATGAGAAGGAAAGCTAACATGACAGTGGCAGAAGCACTCAGCAGGAGGTTTCATAGCAGGACTTCACTAACCAATGAAAGCTACAGTGGCTGCCTTTTATTTTCAGTTCAATTCAAATCAGTTTTATTTGTATAGCAACAAATGACAAGAACAGCTTACTCAAGGTGTTTTATACTGTGAGGTAAACACAATTTACAAATAACAGAATACTTTAAAGTCTCAGCAGGAAGACTGAAGAATGCCTTTTCAATGTTATTGTGTGACTTCTGTTTCTCTTGTTTTTGTTTCATGCTTTTGGGGAGATCCTGCAAAATCCTGCCTCCTAATCTGAACGAACTCGATGTGTTAGTAAAAAAAAGGTTTGCAAAGTTGGCAAGTTCTTCAAATGTCCTGCCTCAAAATGCTAAAAAACTAAAACTGTGTTTATTGGCACAAACAGCCAGAAAAAAACTGTTTTCCCTGTTTAATTTCTATCTATGTGAGGAAATGTGTCTTATTAGAAATACAAGAGCCAGCTGAATCTATACATGTAAACATTTATAAAACCCTGTTTCTTGTTAATCCCTTTAAGTCACAGATAACCATAAAAAATATTGTTTGAGCAAATAAGAGGAAGAGTTACTAACCAGATATTTTGGCTTCTTGTGTCACCTTGCAAAGTTTCGTGTGGCTGTCGATCAACAGAAGGCCAAGAAGAATAGCCGAGACCATAATCCTTATTTAAATAAAGAAGAATTACTAAATTCGTTTTCAGCAGGGATGCACCAGCATCTGGTGATATCAGCCAATAGACTGATGCGAGTGCTTCATATGAGTCGCTTTATTTTAACATCAGCAAAAGCTCAGAAAGTTAAAAGATGATTAAAGAAGCAACACCGACAATGAAAGAAAGGACTTAAGGTCTTATGGGAAAGCTCAGAAATGACCGTCTCTGGGACTTACAGTGGGGCAAAAAAGTATTTAGTCAGCCACCGATTGTGCAAGTTCCCCCACTTAAAATGATGACAGAGGTCAGTAATTTGCACCA
>NW_005187619.1:498400-561189 GCF_000239375.1 Pundamilia nyererei | reverse complement strand
CTCTCACAGTTGAAGTGTACCTCTGGTGCAAATTACTGACCTCTGTCATCATTTTAGGTGGGGGAACTTGCACAATCGGTGGCTGACTAAATACTTTTTGACCCCACTGTACATCAGACACACGCAGCAAAATGAAAATAAAACAGGACGCACTGACAGTAGCTGAAATCATCATCATCGTAATAACTGCGCTTTGTTTATAATGGCGAATAATGGTTACTGTCACCTCGATGTGATTTAGATTATGTTGTAGGTGGTAACAGGTCACATGCTGATCTCTGTGGCAGATATATTGGATTATAGAAGGTGGCAGCATGAGGCGTGAAGGTTTTCTGTCTCTGTGTTTGAGGCAGCAAAACTGAACCGGTCTGTTTGAAAAGGAGCTCTGCTGCCTGTCCAGTATGTCCAGTATGTCCAGTATGTCCAGTATCCGTCATGGAACAACACTGTCACGTCCTCTCCACCATAGGGTGGAGGGTACCAGCTCTCATCATTTTGGTGCACACATTGAAGGATCTTAACTTCCTTAGGAAGTAGAGCCTACTCATCCCCTTCCTGTGCTTCTCCACATCACTGATGTCAGTAAACTCTGTGTCTGTGTTGGCCTACATCTCCATACAGAAAACACAAGGAAGAAAGAAGCACGTCTGACATCTGCAACCTGTTAGCTTTGCAGGTTCTGATTTTACAGGTTAAAAAGCCCCTGGGGACGGCGTTTAGCTGCACCACATCGCAGGGTCAGAGTTCATCACGTGACGTACATCTCATCTTCCTTTGTGTCCTGTCCTGCAAAGACCTGTATTCAAGCACAAACTAATAAAAAAAAAAAATCACATTTCAAAAGATAGTTACTGACAATTTCTGAATGGCGTTTAATTATATTTCACAAAAATGCAAACTAAAGCAAGTCCGTGATCATTTCAGGCTTTTATCGTTAATGTTTTTTGAGATATACGAGCACAAATGTGCAAAAGGAGACGACTCAAAAACCACAGAAGAAAGTAGCAGTTCCAGGTAACACTGCACTAGCTGTTTGCTCTGTTTATCTTTTTATCCTGGCTCCATCATTCAAGGCCAGGATGAGTTAAGCTAGTTAACAACGTCCTCATTTTACCCCCACCATGACGCTGCGCTTATTTACTGTTCCCTCCAATAGACCTGTGTAAATACGCATCTGCAAACAGAGTGGGTGGGACGATGGTTGACCTCGGTGCTGACCCGTGACTTGTAGATGTCCTGCAGAGGAAAAGTATGCACGACTACCAGTGATTGGTCCTTGGAGTACAGAGAGGAAAACCAACTAGAAGCAGTGCTGGCAGTGACGCCAGGCGATAGAACCAAAAGCACTACAGCACAGCTCAGCAGTAATACTGTTAAAGCCACACGACACCACCAACCAGCAAATATTCATCTGTTTTAGTCGCTCTGTCATCATCCTGCAGTGGTTCTCACTGTTGCCTCGCAGCAACAAAATCCTGGTTTTGAACCCCACGCGCGGCCTTTCTGTGTGGAGGTGACATGTTCCACTGTGGGAGTATCCAGAGAGTCGAGTCATGCCGTTAGTGGGGTTAGGTTAATTGTGTGTGTGAATGTGAGTGCGATTGTCTGTCTGTGTGTGTTAGCCCTGGACAGACTGGTGTCATAGCTTAAACAAAAATAAACAAAAATACAACATAAAAATAAAGAGGTGTTAGGAACCAGATGAGAACTGGGAATACAACTGGGCTGTACGCTTCTCTGTTCTTCCTCCAAACATAAGCAGCGTCTCTGTGGCCAACGAGCTCTAGTGTCACCTCATCTGAACAAACGGACGAGCTTCCAGTCTGCGTTATCTTCTCTTAGTCTGCAGCCTCACAGTCCCTTCCTGTGCATCAGCTCAAAGCTTCCTGAGCTTTTATACTGTGTGTAAACTGAAGATAACCCTCATGTGTAACTTGATTTTACAGCTTTGACCATCAGAGTTAGAGCACATCGTTACACAGCAGTGCTCTGTGCTGTGGCTCAGTGAAAAGGTTTGCACTGGTGCAAATAGAAGTGATGTGTGCTTTCTATAAGAAGCTGGTTCCCCACTTGGAGAACGTTTTGAGAAAAACTTTACATTTAATAGGGGGTTAAAAAAAAAAGCGTGTCCTTGTTTTTATGTCGTGTGAAGTGAAAACAGGAAGCAAAAAGTTAGCTGTGCAGATGGAAATTATATAATCAGAAACATTTACCTCGGTCTGGACTTCCAGGTGGGGTAAAAGTCCTGAAACGTTGGACCTGCTGACGGAGCCAAACAAAACACATTACGAAAACACAACGATCCCCTCTGTGTTGTTTATTCTCAATTATATAATCAGAGACCTGTTATGATAAACCCGAACACGCGATGCACACCTGCTACAATAAAGCTGCACCATACAAACGTTTACAAGAAGCTTTTCTTTCCTTTCCGTTGAACGTGTTTGAGTGCTACCTTCTTCACATTTTAATAGGGAGACAGATCTATTTAAAACAATTCTATGTTCTGTGTTTTGCACATCTACATTCAGTTAGCGTAGAGGAACCGTGTTGGCTCACAAGAACAGACAGATCATTAGAGAGCACTGATGGCTGTATCTTCACGCGGCATCTAAAAATACTCTAAAAACTCGAGTACTCGAGTAGGAGAAATTAGTTCAACTGCTGTCACCGTGACTGAGCACTCTCGCATTTTCATACTCTAACAGAAGTCTTTTCTTTTTGATGTGAGGTCTATAATCAGGGTCACGGTCAGGTGACTCCTCTCCGTCACTGCTTGAGGAATCAGTGGAGTAAAGAGCGTTCACATCGAAGGAAGAGTCTTTCTCCTCTTGCTTCCTCCTTTCCTCGCCGTCGCTGCCTTGCTCCACGGGCTCTTCCTGCCCGGCTGAGGCTTTCCTTCGGGTCGATAGGTGACACTGCTCAGAGCTCAGCCTGGTAAGACTCACGTAGGGTTGTAGCAGCTTGGAGTGCAGCAGCACACCCTGACTGGGCAGCGATAGCCTCAGCTGAGCTCTGAGGTCTCGGCTGGTTTTGTCCCTGCCTGCGTCAGAGGAGGAGCGTTGGGCGGTTCCTGATCGAGGTCTGCTGTTCTTTTGTGGCTGACGATGGCGAAGAGAGCTCCGAGGGACGACTTTTTTAGATGACTTGGAAGATGGTGTGATTTGATTGGCAGCACAGGCGTAGAACAAACTCTCTGACTGAGCACCTTTCTGAGGAGGTCCAGAGACACTGATGTCACTGGCTGTGGCTGGAACACCCATCTGAGAGGTACTTGGGTCCTGAACAAGCTGCTGGGGGGTTTGAGCAAATGCCTCCAAATCCTCCTTGTGTCTGTTGGTACTGCAGACCCGTCTGAGCTTTCTCTGTTCAGTCGGGGTTTGACACCAGGCAGAGGGAGATGAACTGTTTTTGTCTTTTACGTTTCCTGAGGTGTGATGGTGTGGAGAACTTAGCATCTCCGAACTGGAAGGAGCTGCCAGAAGAAGCTGCTTTGGTGATGCTTGCTGGTGTTTACAGCTCGTCCCGAAGGAGCCGATGTTCATCAGTCGGACCACCGGTGACAGCAGAGCAGGCAGCGGAGAGCCCCGAGCAGACGAGGCCTGAGGCAGAATTTGTGCTTGTGAGGTGTCGCCTGAGGATCCGAGTGACCCGGAGCTGCGCCTGTATTTGGGTTTTGCTGTTCTGGATGCTTGGACTGCTGCCCGAGGAGGGCTGGGGGTCTGCGAAGGTGGCTGATCAGACGGACAGGGGATGAGGTCAGATGGTGTGAGGTCCTGCGATGAAGAAGTAGAAGACGACGACGGGAAGAGCAGGGGAGATGAGGAAACGTTGGGCTGAAGGAGAAGCTCCTCCGAGCATCCCCGCAGGATGCTCTTCACCCATCGCTGGTGTTTGGAGCAGAACTGAGGGGTGGGGGCCGCCTCCTGAACACTTGTGCTGCTTCCCTGACTGCCCTCTTCATCCGCTCTCTTGTTCACCTCATCTTCCTCCTCTGGTTGCTGATGTCCTCTAACGTCTGAGCTCCTGTCCGAAAAACTGAAGCCGTCTTCGGACACGTCGCGAGGAGCCTCCTCTGGATGAACATCTGGATTAGTTTGGCTTAAAGCCGACTTAAAGAGTTGAGGCGACCGAGATATCGAAGACTGACGACAGGAAGCAGCATCTAAAGAAAGAAAACAGCGACACGCTTGATACTGATAACAGTGGATATTCATAATTTCACACAAAGATCGAATCCTGCTTGTGTCCTAACAGTAAAAATATACAGTTTAAAAGGAGAAAATTACATAAATAAAAAGAAACAGCAGAAATGGTAAAAGCCACGACTCAAAGCTAAAGAAATCTACCCTAAAATACAATAAAATATAACGTTTTTATGATGTAAACTTGAGGTGAACTTTTCATGTTGAGCTGTTTCTTACCGCAGTGCAGCAGCTTCTTCAGGGTCGCAGCTATGGTGGTGGAGTCAGAGCTTATCACCTCTAAAAGTAGCTTCTCCTCTTCAGTCACAGGGCTCTGTTTCTTCAGGATCTAGTGAAGCACAAATGTTCAGTTATCACAGCGAGACATTCTCACTGCTGGCATTTCTGCTCGTCTTCATTTCCCTCATCAACAATCTTAAAGGAAACTTGTGGAGTTTTTGACCACATGAGGTCGCTGTAGAGCCAACGGGACAGTTTATCTACATTCAAACTCTCATTTTTACAAACGCGTCTTTAAACCCTGCACACACACACACACACACACACACCTTATCAATGTAGGTATCTCCTTGTAACACAGCATCCAGCTCATGGAGATAATGCAGCAGCCTGTCCTCGACTTTCTGGGCATACCGTTCCCCATACTGCTCGTCCATGTCATTCTGCAAGACAGACAAAAGGCATCATCCCATGAAATTCAGCATAATAAGTGCAAAAGTCTTGAGCCACACTCCGTTTCTACGTCCAGATGGGCAGAATCAACTTTTTGGGATTTCTTTACCTGGATGACTGAGCATGCAATCATGAAAGACGTGTTTGGGAATCACTTTGTTGGTGCAAAAATATGACTTTATGTCTGTCAAACTGCTTGAATGATTCAAGCTAAGTGTAAAAAAAACCCATTCCTCTGGAAGTGGTGCAAGGACTGAGAACGAGCAGCCAATGTCCAAAGTTCTAGCACATTACTGTTCCTCCACGCTTGATCACTTTTTCAGGTTGGCAGCGCTACGACTCTGCAGCTCACGGAAAGATTTTGTACATCGTAGCTCTGCAGCGCACCCTGCTGGCCACAGTTAGGACCGCTTCATTTTTGGCCCAGCTGGGATGAGTTTTTCTCTACTAAGAAATCTAGTTGTACAAATACATGCAGGGTTGCCTTTATGATAATTCCAAACACTCGAGGTTTGATCAAACCCGACTGATTATTGTGAACAGCACTGTGTCTCAAAGCATAACTTTGGGGAAACTGCAATGCCTTTATCCAACAAATCCCAAACTGTATGATTTAGAAATGTGCTGAATGTGCATGAATCACGTAGGCCATGAATATATTGGGACTGAAATGTATATAGAATATTCTGGATCTGTCTCATAATCACTTACAGGAGATTTACCTTAATGTAATGTTCAAGTTTGTCTTTGTCCATAGCAAGTGTTTGCGCCAGAGTCCTAAAGTCCAGGTGGTTCTTCCTCATGAGGAACATTTCTCGTTGGCTCTGTGCAAAAAACACCAGAACACATAGAATCACCTGTTGATATAAGTAAAGTTTTTCATGCAGGCAACTGTAACTGTTCCCAAAAGCCAATTCCAGGTATGCTATCACATTTTTCAATATGCAACAACACAAAATGTTATGCACGATTTATTTTATTTACAGAATAAAAGCGCCTCGCTCGAGGCTTCAGAAAGAGGACTGAAAGAGAAAGAACGGGTGAGGACAGCGATGAAGTACATCTATTATATACAGTCTATGACAGCACACCACCAGTGTGCCATCTGTGAGGAGGCAAAAACGAACAAATAGTTCGATTCAGTTTTATTTATATAGCAGCAAATCGCAACAGCAGTCGCCTCACAACACTTTATTTTGTCAGGACAACATACAGAGAAAGCTCCATCAGTCAAACAACCCAGTATGAGCACTTGGCGACAGTGGGAAGGAAAACTCCAGCAGAGCCAGCCTCACAGACTGAGGGAGGGGCGGCCATCTGAGCAACCGGTTGGGGGGTGAGTGGAGGGAGGCAGGAAAACCCCCCCACAAACTATGGAAGACATCCAGAGTTTGATGCTTCCTGTCTGGTGTCTGAACTTTTCCTTTACCTTTCTTGAATATTTATTATAAAAATGTATCATTTATATTCTTAATCCTGCTGTAACACAATCATTTTCTATGTGGGATCAAAAAGTATCTATCCATCTTTCTTCCTGATGTCTAAGGGGTTCATTTAAAGGAAACAATCGATGCAACATGTATAAGACAATTATTAGAGCTCAATCAGCCACAATAATAAAATCATTGACAGGTGAGGTGAACAACAGCCATCACTGTGTTCCAGTGCTGAGTTCTGCTGGGAAACCTCGGTCTCGACATGTTTTACCACCCAACCAAACACCGCGGCGGACAAAACACACTCCAACGGACAACAACACTGCTCAAAGGTAGCAGCCTCCCTCAGCAGGACAAGACAGCAGCAGCACATACAAGCTCATGAACATAACAAAGCCTCCGACTGGACGTGCCAGGACAAGTCCGATCCTGTAACCCACTCAGACCCAACAGGACACCCCCGGAGGCTTTGTGCCCCAGTGGTTCGGAGCTGTTCGGTGAGTTATGCATAATATAAGGCAGGTACTTTTAACTCAGTTTTGGTCTCCACCAGTTCAACAGTGGCTTCCAGTTAGTTCCGGTGCAGGGCAGGTCACTTACACACTGGTCTTGGTACTCGGGGAGTTTGCTCGGGAAGAACTGGCCGATTTTTGACACGGTGTCAACCATTCCCCGGCCCTCTTTGAGCATCCACATAATGACCTGGAAGGAGACACAGGAACCACCAGGAGGTGAACGTTCACGAAGAAACAACCCCATTTGACATTCCTGTACATGCTTACTGGACCACTACGTATTTCCCTACCATGGTCTTGAGGCCAAACATAATCTTCATGTGTTTGATGGCAGGAACCAGTCTGGGTAGAAGTCGGTACGTGGTTTCCAGAAACCCTATCACCCTCTCAAAGTGCTCCAGGTCCCTGCTCTTTATGATGGAATAGACCTGAGCAGAGACGACGCGCAGCCTCCACGAGTCTTCCAGACTCAGAGGTTGGGAGTCCACATCTGGCCAGCTGGACAGGTCCAAAACTGTGAGCACACAAAATGAAGCCAGCATGTCACAAGCAAACGCAAAGGCATGAATACATTTGTTTCTAAGACTTTCTTTATCTCTGCTGTTTGAGATTAGCTTTGCAAGTTTCATGTATATGTTTCTTCTACATCAGTATAAAAAACACTCAAAGGTGTTCAATAAAGTTTTTGTTGTGTTAAAACTTTTTATTAAAATCCCCAGAACCAACCTTGTTGTATATCCATCATCTTGTGAGTCCAGACATGCTCTATGATCCACACAGGCAGCTTAGAGAAGCTCTGCATGCGTCCAGCCCGCAGCTCCCCTCCGTCCATAGCTCAGCTCCGCGGGCTGTGTGGAGGTAAGACGGAGGAGAGCATCAGCCCGCTGCACCTCCTTAAACCCCCGAACCACCACAGCTGGACATGTACCGGCAAGTTGAGGATGTTACGCATCTGAACATCCCCGGCTTTTTTTTTTTTTAAATGTTGCAAATAACTTCCTTTGCATGCCTTTATTTAGCATTTCAAAATAAAAGCTTAGGAAGCAAGAAACCCCGTCTCTCTCTGTAACACCAAGTGTGTCAAATTTGCTTCATGTTTGAGTTTTTCAGACTTCGTCATCGGTGTTATTTTTTCCCTCCTCGAAAAACTAATAGATTGCACAAAGATTCAGCAAACATGATACCAGGTAACCTTTTAAAGCCTGAACCATAAAATAACAGCCAGAAATCTTTCGTTTTTTGATAATGGAGTGTTTGTTGAACCTTTAGACAAAATATATCTAAAAATATATCACATTTTAATCTGCATATATGAGTTTTAATTTGTATCACATTTGCTACATTAGCCGTATGTTTGCAATTTAGGAATTAAAAACGTGTCATGCAATTTATATCATTTTTTGAGGGTAAAAAAAGTCATGTAGAAGTCTCAAAAACTCACAAAAACACGTGTATCAAATACGATATGCTTGGCTTTAAAGGGTTAAAACTCAACTACAAGTTTTTTAAATTGTGAGAAGATTCAATTCAACTCGATTCTAAAATAAAAGGTATCATTATTATTTGTCAACTATTTAATGGTTCAGGCTTTAAAGGCCGAACAGACATTTATCAGTTTGAGATGAATCTGCTGTAAAGTTGAACACAGTACAATATGAAATAAAAAGGAGAAATAAATGTTAAAGCAGTATATGGATATATAGAGATATAAACTGATGAATATTAAGGTGTTTCCGTCTTTCTTCAATAAGTTTATACGTTATTAAATTTGAACTAACTAGTTAACTGTATAAAAATTGCTCAAAATCAGTCATCAAGATTTAATTTCCTATGATAATTAATATCTATGCAGCCAATAAATGTGTCTAGTGATTCTATTTGTTTGTTTTTATTACAAAACATGTTTACGTGATGCAATCATCTGATCCGAGTCACGGTCTGAGTAACTCACTCACACATGCACTGTATACTTAGATCAAGTCCTTTGCACTACTTTTGAGCACTTTGTTCTCCCATGTGTGCCTTTTCTATTGGCCATAATTGGCCCATATTTCGTTGTAAATGCACAGTGACAAAAAAGGGCTGCTCTATTACATAGGTAAGCACATGGACTTTTATTGTGAAAGCGTGGTTGACCAGGAAGAACTTTACCGGAGCCGTGAATGTCTCTGCCCTGACTTCACCCTCCAAACTATGCGGTCTTGTCTAATCCACAGCGGAGCTCAGACGGTTCTATGAGGTAACGGGAAGCTGCAAGGCTTCGTTTTTGTTGCGCTCAGTCAGTGCTGACAGTTATCTGACTTTTAATTTTTATTCATTGTTACATCAACATGCTAACGACCTAGCTTCAACAGCTCACGGTCGCTCTTGAACTGGCGCGCATGTTTCGTCGCACCTGGACAAACCGCTAGGTGGTGTCTGACTTAACGCTAAACAGGTGTTTCTCTAATTGATGTGTGCTGAGGGTAATATTAAAGAGCGTGATGTAAGAAATCACGCGGCGATATAAACAAGTTCAAGGGTGGCTGGTAATGCTGGTAATGCAGTTTGTAGCTCTTGGGTATAAGCTTATATTTCAATGACAGAGCTAACCATCGAGCTCTCTGCATCAAACGGCGATGCTTGAAAATATAGAAGGCCGTAAGACTTACCGGACGTGTTAGTTGTAGTCATTAAAATAAAAAGGGTGTCCACTAAACACTTAAAAATATTTTTTAAAAATTCCAAGTTGCGGCCCTCTCGTGTTAGCCGGTGTCCGCCATCTTTGTTTTGGTTCGGAAACACAGGTGCGACTTGGGAAATTGAGTTTTGCTGTATGGTTTGAAGATGGTGGCACTAGCAAAAACAGGCATGGGGATGCTAGAGATGCGGTGGCAGATGTGATGATCTGTGGTGACCTCTTAAAAGAAGAGGAATGAGCAGTATTTTAAACCTTCTTACTGATGGAAGTCAACAAAGTGTCAAAAGATGTCTTTGCTTTCTCTGACCGACCTAAATGGCCTCCTTTTGTCTCTTTGTCTCAGTCCCACCATGAACACGTCCTCAGTGTCTCTGCTCCAGCTCTCCTGGACCGGGCTCAGACTGTATGCATCTAAAGGCCATCGCTCCGGAGCCCTGAGCCTGATGGCAGCAGCTTCCACCCGTCTTCCACACACCTTACCCTGTAGACGCTCCTTATCCAACGTCAAAGTGCGCTCCTACCTGCAGTACGTCAAACGCAAGATCATATCCCCCCCCAGTCCTCCGTACAGCCATGTGTGTCAGGTAGGAGACCCGGTGCTGCGTTCACATGCAGCTGCTGTGGACCCTTCAGCTGTAACGGGACCTGAGATCCAGCGTGTCATTAAAACTATGGTGGCAGTAATGAGGAAGCTTGAGTGCGTGGGACTGAGTGCGCCTCAAATTGGCGTGCCACTCCGGATCCTGGCTCTGGAATATCCCCAAAAAATGTTTGAAGAGAGCTCGCCTGCCACGAGGGAGGTCCGCGGTCTCTCCGTCCAGCCCCTAAGGATCTTTGTGAACCCACAGCTGAGGGTGCTGGATGGTCGGACGGTGCTGTTTCAGGAGGCCTGTGAGAGCATCTCGGGCTTCTCTGCCACGGTTCCCCGCTACCTGTCTGTGGAAGTGTCTGGTACGCATGCTTGAAGCTCAACAGTGACACGTCTCATTTAAGAGTGTCCACATTTGTAAGGTGTGCCTTTGTCTCGGGCTTCTGTCTTCTCACCCTGCAGGTCTCAATGAAAATGGCGAAGCTGTAACGTGGCAGGCTAGTGGCTGGTCGGCCCGGATCGTCCAGCACGAGATGGACCACCTGGACGGCGTCCTCTACGTCGACCGCATGGACACAAAGACCTTCATTAATATCAACTGGCAGGCACACAACGAATAGAGTGAACACCTGCTCAGGGCAGACTGGCTAACTGGCGATGCACATGTGAATGTGTCTTCTGGTTTCTGTGGACCACAGATCTGTACTTTGACAATAAATGCTGAAAGGATGCAGAATGCATCTTTAAATGTTGTTGCCTTCCATCATAGTGAAGAAAGGATACGATTGGGCAGGACTCAGTTAAAAGGCTCCAACAGCTGGAAAACCAAAACACTGATGTGGGCTAAAATATTGCTACCTTATAAAGCGTGGAAACTGCTTTTCAACACATAAGCAATTATTTGTGTCATTAAAATGTTAATTATAGAAGTTATGAAAGCTGGTTTTTTGTCTACAGGATACCTGAGGGCTGTGGTACGAAGCAAGATGAATGACTTAGCCAGCTTTGTCAAGCTTAAAGACTTTTCTGTGTCACAAACTTCTCAAACTGCTAAACCACCGTGGTAATGATGAACACATAACCTGAGTTTCAGTTTAAAATGAACTGAATTTGAATTAAAATGTGCAAAAATCACCAACTTTCCAGCAGTTTAGCATTTTACTGTTATATTTTTCTTTTCTGACAACATCCCTGTTTGGAGTAGGGGACACTCACAAGGATCATTATGTGGAGGGAGGAGTCACATGACCCCACAAACTGCATCTTATGTGAGCACGTGTCAAACCCGAAACAAAAAGGCTAGCTTAGCAAAGTGGCTAACCATTGTGTTTTTTCTTCATATCTCAAACTGAGGTTTCAGGTTTTGTTGAGCCAGCTAAGGCAAAGAAAGCCTGACTGTGTTCAACTTCATTCTCAGGCATTTAAAAATTTAAACGTAAATGTGGGTAAATGCCAGAAGTTCCTCTAATGGCCACTGGGGGCCGGTTCCAAAAACGAGTCGATCCATGATGTCATCTGCTGTTAAAGCAGCGGCACCAATGTGAGAGCACTGTAACATCATGACATCAACACCACTGGACAATCCTGGCTGCTGTAGATGAGTTAGCAAAATATAATATCAGAAAAAATGATCCTAAAAAACATTATTACAACTATATCTATAGTTTATTTAAGTGTGCTGTGAAGACATTTGGGAGTGCTTGAGCACCTGAAAAAGGACGAAGCAGCACCAAGCTCTGGCTACTGTGATCTTTGTCCAAATATGAACATTTTTGGTTCCAAAAACCCCCAATAATAAATAGATATAATATCACTTTGAACCACGAGATGATGCAAAGTCCAATCTGCCCTCAGTCATCATGAGATATTCTAACATTAGTAACTATGTGCTAACGCAGCATCTGTCACAGTACAACAGCAGGAATGGTTATTTAAAAAAAAAACAGACTCGGATTAGTTACAAGACGTCTTTAAAGACAGCAACACAAATTCATTTCAAACAGAAGTAAACATAACGCTCAGTGAATTACTGCAGGAAAAGTTTCTGGTAGAAGGCTGACACCAGGCGGTTACAAAAGGTTTTTACAGAAAGAAGTGTTATTCTTGTGTTTTTGCACCGTGTATGAATATCACACAGACGCATGACCGCCGCCGAGGTCGGCGCTGCTGTGCCGTGCAGCTACATTTCTGGGAAGGGTGCATGTCAGGCTACATTGCAGCATTAGCAGAGTACAATGCAGTTTGACAAATCATTTGGTGTAAACAAATGTTTGTCCTAAACGTGGAAAGACTCCCTTAAAGTGTTCCTGAGATGTTGCATTAAGGCGACAGTGGAAAAGCTAGGAAAACAAAGCTTCCAGCTGCCACTGACATTTCAGAAAATGTGCTTTAGACAACAGTGAAGTCACCTTAAAGGCAAAAACAAGCAGATTTCAGCACTCGGCCAAATGATTACTCGAGAAAATAATTTCATAGTTACAACAAACGTTAGTTTCAGCTGTTTTTACCTTTCACAGCAAATTACAACAAAAGAAAAAAAAGGAAAGCCACATAACCTGCCAAAAAGTAATATTTGAAAACTTCTCTAATAAAGAAAAATGAAGGTTCTTAGTGTTAGTTATGAAGCAATTACATTTTAAATGTTGTGACTGATTTTATATTAAATCATACCCACCACACCACGGTGATCACGCCAATTCATCCCATGTTACACACGTTTACCACACGTACACTTTAATGGCACATTGACCCTTTTCCTGCAGTCTGCTGCAGGACACAAACATAAAACACTTGCTTTTGCGTCACGAGTTACCGCAAAGCGACCTGCGAGCGCAAAACCACACCACACCGAGGCTACATGCAAATATCAAATAAATGGCACAATGGCAGAACTTCAAGGCAGCGTTTTCAGTTCCAGTACGCAGATTTAAGTCACTGTAACTTTTGCTAAATGCATCTCGTAAGTGCAAAGCTTTTCAGACCTTTATCACACAGATGTTGACTGGTCAAATGTTTGGCCACAGCTGCATGCAAGCGGATTTCTGAACCAACAGGCACTACAATATTCGTTTCCACAGTATCTGCACAGGACCAGAGGCTTTCTGGAGCACCACTTTTTACAGGAGGAGCACTTTCCCAGCTGTGTGCTGCGATGGAGTGACTGGCAGGATTTCGCCATGTTGCAGGATTTCAAGTGGAAGACTCTGCACTTGTGGCACAGGATCTGAGGGTCTGGATTGTTGAGATCGCAGCATTCGTGGTAGGCGATGGCAGGAGGGAGTGCAATTATTGATGCGGGGTCTTCACTCAGAGGTAAGGAGCTCACTGCTGCACTGCTGCCAGTGAGAGTGGGTGATCTGAGGCCTCCACTCTGCATTTTCTTCACTTGTTTCACGTTGTGGAGATTCTTTCTGCAAATCTTAAGGACTGCACAGGTCTCATCGTGCAGGGTTTTGCATTCAGAGCAGTAAGAACAAGAATCTGAGTTCTGGACGCACCTGCAGAGGTTGTGGTCGCCATCCTCGCTCTTCAGAGCCTCGATTGGATCTACCTGCAGACTTTGAGGCTCAGAGTTTGTTTCACCCAGCCTCGTAGCACCAGGGGAACGCCAGCTTGGCCTCTTGCTGTCCGCGGAGTTTCTGCCGGTGAGCGGCTCTCGCGGTGGGAATGATGCAGTTGTTCCGTTGCTGTGTGTTTTGACAGTGGTGGGTGATACGTTGTCGGCTGTCGTCCAGATGAATGAGCAGGGACTCTCTTCCTTGTTGACAACCATCTGCGGGTCCCCTTCATTAACCGGATCGGTGTACAGATCCACGTCTCCATCGGGCTGCTCCATTAGGGCCTCGCCAACCTCCAGCATCTTCTTGGTGTTCTCCACAGCAACCTGTAGGGAGGTATAAGTAATAAAGTCAATTAAGGTATTTCATATCCTACTGTTGCATTTATTAGCAGGAAGAAAGAAATGATACAATTGACACTTTTCTTTGCTAAACATTTTGCCTCACAGTACACCCTCCTGGACCAAACATAGTACGACAAAGCAAGATTAGTGGGTTAGTGAGGAACGTTTTCTAAGATTTTAAAGGGTGGAAGTTAAAAACAGCTTGCTTGAGGCAGACAATGAAGCGATTGGCTGCACCAAGGCTGAAAGAAAACAAAACAAAAGATCTCAGCATCAGCGTCACATACCTGCAGGCCGTTTCCTCGCTGCCTCTCCATCACTGCGCTCAGCTCCCACTGGGTGTCACCGCAGTGCTTCCCCAGCGCTGTTGTTAGAAAGTGGCACTCGCAGCGGGCCAGGAAGAAGGCGCAAGACAAGTAAAGGAGGGTATCTGAAGAGGTGGAGTTCACTCTGTGCGTCTGGAGATGGAGCTGCTCAGATGATGACGCGCTGAGCTCGTAGCCCAACAGGTTGAACAGGTTCTCGATCTGAGCCGTCGACAGCACCGGGGTGATGTAGTGCGTGAACGTGCCGGAGTACATCTGGGACACAAAATGTGAAACTTTAAAATCACATTTGATTATTTTAACTGAATACATGAACTTTTTTCTTCTTCTGGCCCACCTGGATTACAGTGTACTCCTTCCTCCAGGGACCCAGGTACAGGTTCAAGGCTGCTTGCTCCAGCACCTCAAAGGCTTTGGCCAGGCCTTGCAGGCCTCCTCTGGTTCCAACTTGTCTGCTCCATCCTGCTGCTGTGATTGCCTTGAGCGACTCCTCCATCACCCTCAGTGGATCCACACCCAGGCAGTGGATCTCCTGAGCATTTCCCTCCTTCATAAGTCCCTCCACCTTTCTCCACAGCTCCTCATCTCTGCACGGCAGGCTCGAGCCCTGTTCCACGATTTGGCGCTCCAAACTGCGATCGTAGGCGCCCCTGAGATCTACGTCTCTCTTCCGGGAGAAGCTCATCTCTTTCATCCATTTATAAGAGAGAGAGAGACAAAAATAAACCAAGATGATCCTAATAACGGAGTCACACCTTTTTTTTTCTTATTGCTGTGCATCAACCTAACAGTGCCCACTGGCAACGGATGTCACTGAGGGAGTGTCCTATGAATTGAATTCCACCTCATTTCACTCCAATGGGATTGACTATATTTCTCTGTTCTTTTAGTAACTATTCAATGAAGAGTTACAGTGTGACTAAAGTTAAACACACACACACACACACACACACACACACAGGTGTTTTCCAGGCTCCTGCTATGTCTGCAGCACATGCTGACGTAACTGTGGCCACTGGAAATATAAAACATTTCGACCTTTAGCCTCATTAAATAGCACACTCTGTATCAGCTGCGACTCGTTTTGAGCACATGTTAATAACGAAAGTGAAACTTTAACATAAGTGAAAATAAGTTGACTCACTTTGTTTTTTTTTACATCTACCAAACTTTAACGTGTTTTCAGGGAACATCTGGGAACTTCAAGCTCATCAACGAGAAAAACGAGAACCTTTTTTTTTTAACAGCCCCACTTAGCATTAGCTTAGCCGCGTCTACTACGTTAGTTACCCAAGAGAACTTACGGGTCGGACAGTGAACGCACCCGCCGCCCGCACATTGTAAACCGGCTTGTTTTCCTTACTTTACCCAGTTTGCGGTGAAGTGGCGCAGGGAAGTTTGGTACCGAGCTGTTCTTCAGTTCGGCCGATATATAATCCGTCGACGAAAGCGAAATCAACTTTTATCAACCTCCCAGTGTGATGTCAGGCTCAGTCTGTGTGGGAAAATACCCAGGAAGTGCGAGGAAGCGGCTGAACCTCCCCAAGGAAGATGTACATTTTTCATATTAAGAAGACATCTATGTCGTTTTGAAAACACGCCGAATTACACGTACGCTCCCGATAAACTTGTAAACGTAACGATTTAAGTTTTAAAATGTGTGTTTTTAAGCCAGAGCGCGAGGCAATAGAAAACCGGTATAATTTGTAGGAAAACTCGGACTGAGAGAACATGAAGGTATGTTCGTAGGTATGCGAAGCTAACGTAACGCAGCTGGCTACAGGTGGGCGAGTCTGGCTTTGTTCGATATAAAACGTGTCTGACACACAGACTCACCCGTTCCTGGCACGTAATCAGCTGTTTTGGCGAGTCCGGCCACACGACAATCTGCTCGATTATCTGGGTAACGTAAACATTGTCACGTGGCACGGGATTTCCAGTTTATACAGGGTGTGTTTGGTAGTTGTTCCTGGATGTGCCGTTAGGTGGGTGGAAACAGTGGAACAATTACTTTAAATTAAAAGAAAAGTGATGTAAAAACGGGCTGAAATACAGAAAAGGTGGAAACAGAAAGAAGCTGCAAAGTGTGCTACCGAATAAATCGATTAAATCAACAGTTTTCTTGCGTGTAGTTTCAGCCACTAGATGGCAGCATTTCACCTGCTGCGGCAGCCTCACCTCTGCATGAACCACTGACACGGCACACGCAGACACACAAACACACGTCTTCCTGTCTTTGTGAGGACGTTTACTGACATGATCACAGGTGAGCAGCTAGTTTAAACTCTTTAGCAGAGCTTTTCTGGTGCGATGGGAACATATCCATACATTATACAAATAAACTGTAAAAGTATTTGTTCTGTGGTTGTTTTTAGGGCGGATTTAATGTGTTTCTGTTTATATCTAGCTCTGAGCAATAGATTTGTGAGAAAAGTATAAATGTTGTATTGCACTAACGAAATATAATTCCTGATAATATACCACAAGTTCATTACCCAAAGTGACAAGAGGTCACAGAATGTCCCAATCAAGGCTGTAAATTCTCTGTCAAAATCTTGTAACACTTTCGGGGTTTTGTTTGTTTTGAGCCCATTTGATGCAGAGTTCAGATTAACATAGACTGTATATAACAGATGGATGTAACCATAATCTCTGGTTTACAGAAACCTTTTAGTGAAGCCTTGAGATGAATGTTTTTGCTGCTCCCATCTTAGTTTGCCACAATCTGACATCACACACGGGGCAGACCTGACTGCACACTCACAAAGCGGTGTACTTATGAATGAACAGCCAGGCCCATCATGGAGCATATGCTGCTTTACCACCTTTCTAGATCATTGTGTGCAATATTATGTTGAACTCAGTAGTAACTTAAACTGGTCATCGAGCCAATAAACTGACTGCCTGAATTAATGGTCACAGATCTGAATTTATCCTCACCCCTGAAAGGTGCCCTCGCGCTCAGTACATGTTCCCACTTCCCACATTTAAATCTCTCCACCGGTCCTTTCAAATTTAGCCGTGCCGGGATACACATACACACGGAGACAGAGTATGGGCGTGGCTTCAGTGACCCCCGTAGACAAGGGCGGACCCGTGATCCTTTAAAGCATCCCGGTCCGGCCAGGATGCTCTGCACAAGCCAGCAGCTTCACTTCGCATCGACAGAGTCATCCTCCACCCTCCATCCTCCAGCAGGTCTGTGCAGCTACAGTCGGCATGTCGAACTCGGACAGGGTTGTGTTAGCTCTCGGAGGAGCGGGAAAAGTGGGCTCCGGGATCGTTAAAGGACTGCTGGATAAAGGTAAGCTTCTCTGTAGCTCGAAGGACATTTGGCAGGGAAAATAAACTGAGTGAAATAGAGGAGGACAAATCTTTGGGACATCTATGCGTTTTTACGCGCAGGTGTCTTTCCCCTTGGCTTTTACGCGTGAGGAACTCCATCATTATAAACCGCACTGTACACACTTTACGGGGATTTTTGTGCGGTATGGCCACTTTTAATAAATACAGTTATTACTTATTTATACTTATTATTGTTTTATTGTGTCTGAATTGTTAGACAATTAAATAATGACTCGCCATAAGTGATCCGCCCGCGTGCGTAAAACACTGTATTGGGGTTTCGATGCCACGCTCTACACCGACAGGTCCGCTTATCACATTTTTATGAGGGTAAAAATAAAATTGAGCGCGCAATGTGACAACTGATCGACCAAAAATCCCCTTCCACTCTCATAAAACTAAACTGCAACACAAATGATCTATAGTTGATAATAAAATGTTGGATTAATAATCATAGACGTGTCAAAAACAACAGGCTGTTCAGTCTACTGTACAGGCTCCTTTAATCTTCCTTTAATCAAGACTTAGGGGGAGTTACCAAAATGACACAATGGAGTTCTCATAATAATGCTTCATTGTCAATAAAAGCATGTCCCATCAGGAAATCTTTGGAACAGTAAAGACAGAATAAACATTCTCAGGCAGTTGTGTGTGTCATTGTGTGTGTCATTGTACAGTTTGGCTTTGTCATATCTGGGATTGCTGTGTGGGTGGTTTTATCAGCACAGTCTCATAAAATCATATCGAAATTGATCTGAACTCCTATCATCATCATCTTAAACTAAATTACAGTTTATGGCGAGAGTTAAAAGAGCATAATTTCAGTTCAGCTTCATCCCTGTTTGGATTCTGTTGTGTTCTTAAAGCTGAAATCTGTTGTGGGCATTTACCGTTCTGTGCCTCCAGGAAGGAAGAAGCTGAGATGAGAGTTTATTGGTTGCATGCTCACAGCTTCTTTGTTTGAACTGAGCAGTAAGTTACTGTCGACATCCCGGTCAGATTTCACTTTCTGATGACCTTGACAGAAGCAGCACAACAACACAGGTTCACTCCATCCTACTGTCTCTGTATTAAAGGTCTCTGTGTGTTTGTGTGTCAAGGTTTTAAAGTTGCAGTGATCTCCAGGGACAGCAGCCGCCTGGAGAAACTCCGATCGTTTGTCTCTCCCAACACAAAGGATAACCTCACCACTATAGTGGGAAATGTGGGTAAGTCAGGTTACTCATCCTGCCCGTCTCTGCTCTGAGGATTGTTTGCGCTTGTCCACAGCCCTTATCGCATAATTACTGATTCCTCCCCAGCAAACACTTTAAATACAAATCCAAACTGTGCAAAAGAGAGCCTGCAAAGTATGGGAGTGGCAACATACTGCACCAGAGCTGCACTAAATCTGTAGAAACCCTCACATGCAGTGCAGCAGTGAACTTAATGTTGCAGGGAAACCGTTCTCAGGTGGATACAAGCACCATAACTGGCTCATTTACTCTTTTATCAGAAAGCTGGTTAGAGATCTGAAAATGAAGGACCGATTTTCTGTTTTGGTTGTTTTTATTTCCAAGATGGTCACCAACTCTGATGAGAAAATCTCATTTTACCATCATTCTTAGTATCAGGTTGTTTGTGTGTATGAGCTATCTTTAGAAAATACTCAAAAACCTCTTTGCGCCATTTTTTAACAGTGAGCTCAGGAATAAGGGTGTAGAGGCAGTACTTATGTTTCAGCCACATCACCTGAATGAACTCCAGGCACTCCTCCTGGCACTCCTCATTACTAACTTTCTGTGGGGCCATAGGTGAGAGTTAGAGCTGATCATCTACTCATCAGAAGGTGGGTGGTTCAATCCTGGCTTTTCCAGTCTGCATGTTCAGCTTGGACTAAAGCCCAGATTGCCAAATTGGCACGTTCCACTGTTTGCTCAGTAATGGAGGGCAGACAGCGTCTTGTGCAAGTTCACACTCTGCAAGTTAGAGTTCGGTTCATGCAGGTTAAAGCGAAGCTGCATGAACCGAATTCATCATTTAGAAGTCTGAACTTTACAGGTAAAAAAGCAAAGCTTCAGGAACATTCACCATAGTTGTTCATGTGCACTCTCTGGTAATGAGTTCTTGTTATCATCACACACTGTCAGGTATTTCCTATGACTCCAGTGTGACCCTTCAAATTTGTGCCAAGTGGAGCTGATGTTGTAAATTCTTATTTCAGACTCGGGTCGTCCAGCTTGCATGAAAATGTAAAAAAGTCTGTACTCGTTCACTCACACAGTCTCCAACTGCTCATAGAGCAGTAATGGTGCAAAGCCTGTGAGCTAGTTCAGGCAGGCAACCTCAGGCACACCAACACGCCTGCCTCTCCTCAGGTCCAACACCAAACACACCCTCTGTTTGGCGGCCAATTTAAGCTGCAGAATTTTCCATCTGAGCCTCTGACATGTCAGTGCTGCCCTGCATCACCGCCTGCTGGTTCGTCCCCTCGTATTTGTACTGAATAATCAGCTTAGAGACATGACACCAAACTCTAACTAGAACATTTCAAACTGCTGTAATTGCACAGTGGTAGTGAGAGGGGGGGATTAAACCCAACCGACCTCCTGTCTCAGAAGTCTGTGGGCTTGTATTCAAGTACAAATCCTCCACCGTACAATGTGATAAAGTTCCCGTTTCTTCTGTCATCATTTGTGTGCATCTTAGCGACTGTCTCAGAAATGATTTACTGACCTGATAACTGCTTGTTTGGGTTTAGCAAAAGACTGCACCTTGGGGTAACGAACATCAGCGACGTCCACCTCTGCCGTAACCTATCAAGTGTGCGTCCTGTGCAAAAAGGAACGTTAATGGTGATTTGTTATTTTCAGATTTAGTCAAATTATTGTTTTCAGCTGCTGATTTATTAGGTGGAGGTGCAAAAAAAAAAATCCTGTATTTTTTCCAGTATGGAAAGGGCTTACACCCCATAAACACACCAAACATTATTAAGAAAACTTCAGTGATAGTTGAGATGACATCACAGCAGCAGGTGAGGAAGGTGTTTATCTTCTACTGCGATGTTTTGTTATTCCCCAGTAGGGCTGAAGTTCTATATCGATGCCGATCTCAGTGATTCATTAGAGAAAACAAGTTTGCCTGTCCTCTCCTGAAGTCCAGCGTCTCTGTGTTCAGGCTCAGAGGAGGAAGCCGAGCAGGCGAAGCAGGCCCTGCTGAAGGAGGTGGGGAAAGTCACCGACATAGTTTCCTCTCTGGGCTTCAGCTGGTGGCAGGGAGGACCCCCACACACCCAGTCCCTCAAAGATCTACACTGGGTCAGTACACACACACTTTCCAATATACTTATTTAATTTCTTCTCCCTCACTTTAAACTCATGCAGCATGTAAACACTTGCAGGAGTCATTGGGGTGCTGTGATGTTTTCTTTCCTGTGAAATCTGCAGGTAATTGAGACGTTGCTTTTCAGCACATTTGTGTCATGGAAGGCCTTCTACCCCCTGGTGAGGGACGACTCCAACTGTACCTATACGTTCATCACAGGTGAGGCATCGCAGACAGCACCCTCCGTCGCCACGACGTCCACATTACAGAGAAACGCAGTCGTATTGCTGATGTCGCCTATGTCCTGTAGTGAAGACGTGTGTTTGCTCAGTGGGATGAGGCGGTTCGTGTGTGGCGCAGTGCTACTTTGCCTTTGTTCTGCCTCTCTCTAGTAGTACTGAGGTAGCATCTGCCAGACCTCAGGGCGACGTTGCTGAGCTCTGCTTCACCGATGCTTCTTCTCTCTCTGTGACTTTGCTCAGAAGTGATTGGGTAGCACGGAGACTGTTTGTGGTTAGTGGTAGCTGGATGGTATTACCATCTTTGGAACGATACATTCAGATTCAAATTTACCAAAAGGATCAGAGAAGTTTTTAGTCTGGCTGAGCTGTTGGGTTTTCTCTCTTTATTCTCTCTGTCCACTTGGGGTCAGCAAAACAGCTGCCATGTTATTTTACTCACTGCATGTTCTCCGACTCTGACAGACTGCGTCCGTGGGTGTGCCCTGCCTCTCGTGCAGGGTCACCTGCGATAGCTGCTCGCCTTGCATTCCTGGTGTGTTTATGTAGTGTTCTGCTGCTTTGCCACAGGAGGAGCAGGAGAGAAGCTGCTGATGCCTGGTACAGGCTTCCTCACAGTGGGCGCTGCCAGCACCCTGGCTTTCTGCCATGTCCTCCGTGAGGAGTACCCCGAGGTGCCCTGCAAACTCAACCAGGTGAGATATTAATGGGATTGCACAGCAGGGCCTCAGATAAACTGCACAGAGTCGGCTAACATGACTCATGACCCTTTAGACTTGACCAAAAGAAGTCAGCTCACAGCTCAATTCACATGCCTGCCTCCACAATCATCTACGTATGTAATTCTCTCTGCTTTCTAGTGTTCACACGCACAGCCCTGAATTTCTTTGGCATTTGCTCACTCGGGGGAAATCTGTAATACTGACACCACTTTACCACCCATGCAGATTCAGTTCTTCCTCGATGCCTTTGTGAGAACCAGCTCACATTTCAACACATCCACATTACATAACCTTATTCTGTAATCTTGCATGACAGAAGTTAATCAGGCATTTTATCTAAATAGTGCATGTGCATATTTCTGCCTTTGTGCAAACATGCATATTTAGTCAGGAATATGCAAAAAGCTTCGTGAACTTGGCTGATAGAAAAACAACTTTGATGAAATCAGCCCTTATTAATCAAAACTTTACCTGATCTCCTGTATAAGATCAGAGAAGTTGATCTTTTAATTACGCCTGACAAACTAGATGAACTGCTCGTCTCTACCTCCACGATGTCTCCGAACCTGATGCACCAGATGTTTTCGTACATCTCAGAAATCGCCTTTGGAAACTGTTGAGAAGTGGACAGGGACTTGTGAGTTGTGAGATGATTGGATGAGCCATTTCACAGCTAAAACTTGATCTTGCTACCAGTGCTTCCTCACAGGACGCTGACTAATCTCCCCACAGCTTTAACTCAGAGGTTGAAACCTGTTTTATGAGGACAGGAGGAGCCAAAGCTCGAAGCACAAACCCCGACATGAGTAGACGACCTGCTCTACATCCTACAGTCATCCCTCTATTGCATTCAGCCCCTCTCCTCTCCTCTTCTCTTCTGACAGGTGAAGATTAACACAGGTGTAGCCACTCCTGATCACATGGCGCCCGGCTTCCTCAATCATCTGGACCTTGGCGAGGCTGTTGCCGCCCTGATCGAAAGACGGAACACCGCCCACAACGTTTTCACCATCAACTGCCCTGCAGACTTAAAGAGCGTCCTTCTGGAGAGGAACCTTTAGACTCCAAAAAAAAAGACCCCACCTTCCTCCAGCCTCACCTGGACAGGATCGCACTGCTTCTTCTCCTGCACTCTCCAGAAATAGTCTCCTTTGATTTCCTGTCATACAACTCTGAAACCTTGCTAGGCGTTGCATATTTTCCTGCCTGTTCTCACATCGTTAGCAAGTTTTCTCTCAGCATGTGCTTTTTATAGGATATGTAAGAAAACCAACGCCTTCTCCCTATTATCTGTTTCTGTGCGTTGTTACATAGTCTGTTCTGCCATCAACAGAAGACGTGACACACAGCTCCTTCTGCTAAATATTTTTGGTATAAGTAGACGTCTTAAGGCCAAATAATCAGACAGAGCAGGTAAAGAATGACTTCACATTGATAACGACTGTGGCCAAGTTAGCCAAGATCGCAACAACTGGTCCAAAATGTAAATATATCTACAGACAGAGACTGTACTGAGTGGAAGTTTTGACCACTACGAGTTTAACAGAATAATGTTTTAATAAACTAGCTCTACATGCTAGCTCTACAGCAGCATGCAGGTGGCTGTTACTACCAACAACGCCCCAATGTCCAAACATAGCTCTTAGGAAATCGACGCAAACAGACAAAAATCTTCTTTGTCTTCAACGAGGTCGCCGGGCCTCAAAGAAGCACTAAATGTAACTGTGTTTCCATGGCAACACCTCCCGGTACAGTTAAAAAGCTGAAGAGAACAAACTCTCACACTTCAGCTGTGGATGTATCTTGACAGACTTTTATGGAAGCCCGTTTCTGCCACTAAATAAAAACAAAAAAGCTAGTATCCATAACAAGGAAATGACGTCATTCACGTAGATTACTGATTGGCAGCGCTAACTCGAAATTTCGAGTTAATAAATTGAAATTTCGAGAAAATAACTTGAAATTTTGAGTTTTGGGTTTTTTTTTTTTTTTTTTTTAGTGGCGGAAACGGGCTTCCATAGACTTTAGGAGTTCTGTATGCTTGAAATTGATCATCCACGACTAAAGAGAACGTGTTGCTACATGATCCCAGTGGTGGCGTTAAAAGTTTACCATCGCTGCATCCACTTTCTCCCTCTCGCTTCTCTGAGAGCTTCAGTGTTTCCCGCTGGTGTAATCGCACTTCACTCTGTGAAGTTTCTGCATTTGTTTTAAAGGAGTGAGAGAAAGTTACATCACATCTTTTTGCCACCTCTGTAAATCATTTCAGAAGCTTTTAGATCATCCAGGAGACGCTTTGTTTGCAGCGTGCTTTAAATGAGCAAGTTCATACAACATGTCAGACTGTTGGTTTTGGAAAGCTCAGATACAGTCAGATGATCCATCCAAGTATAGCAGCTAAACTGGATGAAAATTGCAACATTTGCCTGGTTACAGATTCAGCAGCTTGAGCAATTTCAGCCTCTTTGTAGCGCAAAAATGCAAAAATAACGTTTTACAAACACAAATAAACAAGATATAGACAATACTGCTGACCCTGTGTACTTTGTTTCAGGTGTATCACTGCTCAGAGTGATACACCTGAAGTTCCCTAGAAAACTTCCCTCAGCACTGGTTAGCATTGTGGCTTGTAGGATGTTCTGCTTATCCAAACTCTCCGGTTCACCCTACAGTCCAAAGACATGTACAGCAAGTTTTAGTTATTGTAAACTGCTGTAGGTGTGACCTGTGGTTGCCTCTTACTCACTGTTAGTCATTATATGGAGCTCAGGGTGTACCCACCTCCTGTCCAGTGTCAGCTGGGACAGGTTAAAGCCTCCCATGAACCAAATCATCGTAGATGAAGATGGAAGACCTGAACAGACTTCTTGGGGAATATCATGAATAGTTTCTGACACTTTCTGTTGGTTACAATTGGTATTTTCTTTGAACCCTGACTTGGGTGAAATCAGTAAAGTAAGTAAAACAAACCAGTTTAAGCCTGGGGTTGGACTCATCAGCGATGATGAGTTTAGACCTTTAAGGCAGCATTTTTCACATTTGTCCACCATGATCGGTGAGATGGCGTCACACCCATCTGGTTTATTTGTTTTAACTGGCTCGACATCACAAATGTTTGTGTCCAAAAACCTCTCCTTTAGATTTGTCAGTGCAAAACTTAAAAAACAAAACTTCCTGTGTCCAGTGTCTTTCTTATTCTCCCCTCTTACTCTTAACTCTCATCTAATTGTCAACACCGTTAACAAAACTGCCAGAGACAAAAAAAATTTACAGACACAGAATATCAACCAAAAGTTTTGTTCATGTCACTCAGTTCGATAAAGAAAACCTGTCTTAGTACTTGTTGGAAAAACCATTGTTGGAAAGTGTTTGTTTCTTGTAGTGGGGGCAGGTCGGTTCACATCTCAGGAGGGAGTTTGGTGCTTTACAGAAACTCTAAATCCTTCAGGTTTCTTGGCTGCTACTTGGCGACTCAACTTTTCAGCTTCTTCCACAGATTTGTGAAAGGATAGAGGTCTGGAGACTGGTTAGTCCACTCCATGACCCTAATGTGCTTCATGCCAGAACACCCATCCATGACCATCTTCAGTGTGCTGGCTGAGGGATGGAGGTTCCACGGTGGTGGGAAGGTGGGAATGGAAGATTCTGTGCAAAGGTGTGCTTTCTACATCTAACAAGTTGAGATCAGGAGAATCTGTAACTGATTTCCACACGAACACACTCTGTGGGAGCCAGAACCGTGGCATGATCTGAAAGCATGAAAACCTTTATGTAATGTGCTTTTCAGCATTTTGGGTCGAGATTCTGCCTCCGTCCATTAAAATGAAACTACCATAACATTTAGAGACTGTTCATGTCTTTTGTAAGTGAGCAAACTGAAGTATGCAAATACTTCAAAGCATTTGAGTTGATGCTAGGGTGGGGCGGCCTGGACATATTTACATCAGGCCTAGCGTGACTCTCTGTCCCGTTCACAAGCACCGGCTCGACCCCCTGTGGCCCCTTTATCTGCCAGCCATTATTCCAGACAGTGTGTCCCTTAAATAAACAGCGGATTGCGAGATGGCATTGTTGTCTTGTATGTCGTCACGCAGACATGCTGGCTCGAGAATGTAAACTTCTCATGCAAACAGATTTTTGCCAAGGATAACTGGAACTGGACCAGGAAGCAGAGAGAGGAAAGTGAGAGTAGGGTAGTAGTAGCCTCTGGAGGGGGCGGGGAGCCAGTGCGCCACAGTTTTTGTCATGAACTTGTCGGCTGACGGCCCAATTAGGCCAAATTATAATTAAGCAAAGGGAAACTCATTGGGCCCCATCTCCTCTTCTAGCTCCCTGCTTTTCTCTCCCTTCTGAAAAGGACAAAAACGATCAAATACGCCAACGCAAACGGCCACGTTTGCTCTGCCGGTGATTCACGTCAATCTAATAGAAGAAGAACACTGGCTTTTGTTTTAGGGGGACGAGGGGGTCACAGTCTTCTGGACTGAGGAGCCGGCAGAATGGAAATGTGGGGGTAAAGATTAGATGAAATGAGGAAATTTAACGAAGGAGATATTTCAGCGGTGGAGCTGAACCACTTTTAGTGGCAATCATGTGGTTCATGATGAGACCTCTTGCTTAAGTTCACTTGAGTTTGGGGACATTAATCTATGCACAGGTCTGGACTCTGACTGCAGCACCTTGATTCTTTTCTTCAGTTTGCTCCAAGCTTCAGCTGTGGGACAGAGTTCATGGTCCACAACTCATCATCCACCCACCACCAACGTTCTTATCCTCGAGTCGAGTCGGAAACAGTCTTCCTTCTGTAGGGCACATGAAATCACAGCCCATCCAACCCTTTCACTGTCAGAGGATGTGCTATAAACCACAACACGCTACAGTATTTGCAGGGATTTTTATTTTTTGGCTGTGGTGCAGGAAGTAGAGCAGGTACTAAGTGAAAGGGCGGTGGTTCAATCCCCGGTTCCTGTTGTAAACACCGGCACCGATGAATCCCCGAGAGTGTGTGGTGTAGAAGCACTTCAGGCAGGGATGGGAATGGGTGAGCTTGCTTTAGTAAAAGGCCTCTGAGTGCTCAGCTAGAGCAGAAAAGCACCAGTCCACACAGTCATTTGCATTTTTGAGGATAAAAATGTTTGACTGATAAATAGATTTATTTCAATAGTGCTGAGCTGAGCAGGATAAACGGTTCCAGAAAAGCAGTTTGGTGGCGTGTGTCAAACTTCCCATCTGCTGCTGATTAAACACTGGAGCAGCTGAGACGAGAGGAATTAAAATTTTATATCAGAAGTTAAAAACAAGCCTCGATCTTGGCAGCACGCTGCTCTGCCTTTCGTGAGAGCGGCGAGACCTCACCGAAGCAGCGCTGCAACTTTCCATTTTTGACAAACCGACACACCGCATGTTGACTCATGGGGCGACACCGTAGGCTGATAGTTTAGCTGGAGAGGCAGGTTTTTCCCTCCTGACATATCATCTCTCCCTGCCTGAGGAGGCACTGTGGAAAACAGGGTCAGAGAAGTCACCAGCCCATAAACACAGTGTCTGTGCAACAACAGCTGTCAGCATGCTCGATACTTTGGAAGTGATTAATATCGGTTTACTCACTGCAGAGGCTCGTGTCGTATCGGCGGCCAGCTTTGAGATGAGGGGAGCAGAGTCGTGCTGTCTCCACCGGAGCGTGCTCCACAGCAGCAGGACGCAGACGCTGCAGCGCGGCTCGTAAACACGGCTGTACGCCAGCGCTTCATATTAACCGTCTCCATTATGAACTCATTGGTTCAAAATGTGGATTGTTAAAGCGGTTTACAGCGTGACAACAGACTGAGAGAACATCTCGTGACAGCAGCCGTGTTTGGTGGAGTCACTTAGACCCAGATCTGTATCAGGACCACAGACAATGATCACGGCGGGTTTTTACTCAGTAAAACATTCACACGAGAAAATCTTTTGCTTTGGGACCATCGCACTTTGACTCGAGGTGCATCGGTCCCTGGACCTGGTTATGTTTTGGGATTCTTGTGTTGTGGCTCCTGTTCAAGTTTGGGATTTTTATGGTGAAATCTGAACGTATATAAACTTGAAAGCCAGGCCAGAGCTGTTGTAAAATTTCGCTTTTTTCATTTGAGGCAATGAGCAAAATAAAGCCCATCTTATCAAAGCGGCTTTTTGAGACAGTAATCCATGCCTTTGTTACATCTAGGCTGGATTATTGTAACGTACTGTATTGTGGGGTTAGAGATGCGTCCATTAGGCGTCTGCAGGTTGTGCAAAATGCTGCAGCGCGTCAAGTCTGAGCACATTACCCCCACATTACCAAAAACTAAGTATAAATTTAGAGGTGACTGTGCTTTTGCTGTAGCTGCTCCAAAGTTGTGGAACGATCTGCCCGTGCACGTTAGGCCTCTTCTCTTTCTGAGTTTAAAACTCTTCTTAAAACATTTATTTGCTGAAGCCTTTGGCACTCTTTACGGGGTTGACTCAACTTGTTTTATCAAATTGTTTCATCAAGGAGCCGAGGAGCTCGCTGCCCTTGTTGCCTTGTTGAGTTGCAGAGTAAAAGTTACCATTCATGTCCTGATTTTTTTATTCTTTATAGCGGAAGTGAGCAGATTAGAAATGAGAATATCAGAGGGACGGCTCAGGCCGAGCAGTTTGGAGACAAAGTTAGAGAGGCGAAGCTGAGATGTGCAGAGGAGGGACAGTGGTTGAAGATGGAGCTGCCAGGGAGGAGGACAAAAAGAGGAAGACCTCAGAGAAGATTTATGGATGCGGTGAAGGAGGCCGTGCAGAGCGAGATGGACGAGGAAGCTGGGATAGGGTGAGAAGGAGGAAGGTGAGCAGCTAAAAGAAGAAGAGAGTAGTCCTGTAACATCCAGCCCTCGACATGCACAGGCAGTCCTCGCTTTTCTTGGTCCTTTCTGAAAGCCTCCCTGACATTCGACCCTGGTTTATCATTTACCTTCTTTAATCTGGACACCTTAAAATGGTCTAATAAATAATTTCACTTTGTTTTCTCTCACACATGCTTTAGTTATTCCACCACCAACAATGTTAGTTAACCAGGGAAGGGTGCAGAAAAAGGAAAAGCACTAACGTCTCCCTTTTAGCCTTTTAGTTTCAGCTACATTTATGCTGACAGTCGTGTTTGTTTGCTCTTCATGGGAACAAAATCCCCAAAAGGTTCAAACTTTTTCAGACAAGACGTGTGTAACACTGCTGTTCTTGTAAACGCTGCTCTGATCTTAATGTTCTCCACACCTTCAGTGAGAGCGAAAACAACAGAACACCGGCAAGAGAGAAAACTTAAAGCGAGTGCATGCGCTCAGGTTCATGCAGCAGCGTCAGTGATGAGCCACTTGTCCTGGGTCAACCCTGTAAATGAACTGGAAAAGGGACAAAAGACACGGAGCGAGGATGGAGGGCGTGCTGGGTGCTGCAGCGGCCTCTGATTCGGAGTGGCATGTTTTTTCCTCGGGTTTACAGGCTTCTGCTGTTATTCAGCCATGTGCCCATCACATCCTCCTGCTCGATCCAGGGTTCATCCTCACACAGACACCCGAACAACCGAGCGACTTAAAAACCAAACTAGGAAAAACACATCAGTGACTTTTGTTTCCCTCTGTTAATAAAGACCAGACATCTTCCAGGTTGTATCACTGATTAACGGATCACTAATTAGAGGTTACCAACCTCCATATGGCTTCTTTTTTAAATTGCAAAAGCAGGAAACTCTCCTGCACGAACCTGCTGTGATAATCATCTGAGCTCATGCACACTGCTTAAAGAAGTTAAAGGAACATTTTAGGAGATGAAAAAATAAATCATGCTGGCCATCTTTACTGATATGGACTCAATGTGTTAGGGATGAGCAGATGGCACATCACTTGATGGAAATGAAAATTATCAACCTACAGAGGGCCCAGAATTCAAAGTTAAAAAAAAGGATGCGGTAGGTAGGCTAGTCCATTTTGCCAACACGCAATTGCAGCAACTCAAAATAGCTCTGCCATGCTTGCATGCATGCCAGGGCGTGGCTCCTAGTTAGGAGACTGATGGTATCCTGGGGGATCACTGAGCTGAGGTGCAACCTGACTGATAACGTCCCAGAGGTGTTTTATTGGATTAAGGTCAGGGAGAGGGGGGTTCGTACAAACGCGTGAACTCCAGAGAGGTTCTTTTCTATCAGACTGCAAATGTACTTATTAATGTTGTAAACTTGGATACTTGAACATGTGAAACTGATTTGCTTCTGGTGGTCATCAGAGGAACTGCAAGTTTTACAGCTTCTCCTGAAATTTTATACATTTCGGATCTTTTGAAGTTTTACTTCAACAATTTCAACATGTTGTATTAATACAGTCAAACATCTTTACACTGACAGAAAGGGAAGTTTCACTCGTCTGGCACACTTAAGATAAAAGTCTGACATCATTGCTAGGCTCGGGGTATCATGACTCAAAGTCAAACGCATTTTGACCATTTCATTTGAAATGTATTTTTCCCTCTACAGGAACAAAAAAGAAAAGGAAACAAAACAAATCAACATTTCTTCTCTTTATTGTCTAATTTGTCCAACACATTCATCATTTTTAAAGTTTCACAGTACAGCAGTTCAATAAAACCGTGACTCGGTGGACAATAAATCATTTACATTAAATCGACACCTTAGTCGTCTTTACAAAACACATTCTGACATTTTTATTAACTGTGTAAACGTTACAGAGGCAAGTCTTTATGTAATTGTCAGAAATTGTAGGCAGTAGTAAATTCTCCCCAAAAGTGTCACATGTTTTGGGAGGATACAAAAAAGATGCATCCAGTAAACTGAAGTGTAAATCATTCAAACAGCTGAAGTGTAGCTCACGTTATTTGACCTGCACTGAGGATTTCTGGGATTTAAAGAGCTACTGGTTTCCACCAAATATGCAGGAAATTAATCTAAAGAAGAAAAGAAAGTGGACCCAACTGATTCTCATCCCAGCACTGAAGACTCAGCTTCCAGAGAAAAGACAAGTATCTAATATGTGTAGATGTGAGGGGAGGAAGGAGTCAAAATAAGGTTTAAAACTCTATGATACAAAAAAAGCTATGAAATAACCTGGATAATGTGAGTGTGCAGGAAAACATCCACATGAGGAGAAAAGCAACCCGAGTGCCTGCAGTTAGTAAAACCCAACCTAAACACTGCAGAGCTCCTCCTCCACTACATCTCCACCAATCACCGAGTCCGTCTGAACATCCAACACAACCTCACCTCTGAATGCCTCAAAAACACACACAAGCATTCAAAAATTATAA
Source organism: Pundamilia nyererei (assembly GCF_000239375.1). Taxonomy (NCBI): domain Eukaryota; kingdom Metazoa; phylum Chordata; class Actinopteri; order Cichliformes; family Cichlidae; genus Pundamilia; species Pundamilia nyererei. The sequence goes on along the minus strand of NW_005187619.1, from coordinate 529,956 downwards.
ATGTGCGTCATTCCTTTAAAAAGAGTTTCCCTAGAACAGATGACTTTCCAAATCTCAGTCTAAGCACGCACCCCACACTGTAAACTTCAGTAGTGCTTTTAAAATCAAACTCCTTCACATTTTAATCGTTTCCTGAATCAGATGATTAAGTTTTGACACGTTATCCCTTTTCCTCATTGAAGCCCCATTCACACTGCTTTTCTTTGATGCCGATGCGACAGTTTTATTCGTCTTACTGTACATAAACATCACTTCACTCCAAGCCTCCTGTGGATAAATGCTCAGCCCCTCCCCTCTGGAAGCAGAGGAAGCTGAAACACCAACGTGCAGCTGTGCTGGGGAACTTGTAAGTCGATGAGTTTAGGAAATCTGAAGTTAAAGTCATTCATGCATAACTGGAATGTGAGCTACAAACAGCAACTGCTCTTATTAAACTGCATTTTAATAACTACATACTTGAAATAGAGCAACAATTAGTCCAACTGGTGCCAATAAAGGTGGAAATCAGCATTAGCAACGCTGTTTTCTTTCATCGGCTGGAGAGAGTAAATGAAGCCCACGCTAATTATTCTCAGTAACATGTTAACACATGAATATTTGCCTTCTGTTACAGCATTTGCCTCATAGTTGGAGGAGCCTGTCAGTCCCTGCAGGGAAGCGGTCATCGTGCCGCGCTCAGGTCGCGGACACAAAAAGGTCAAAATCATTTGAGATGGAGAGAAGTAGTAGTTCAATCCTTTCTGCAGAGAAAGGCGTGTGCGAAGAAGTCTGGACAGCAAACACAGCAATCCTTGAATAAGTCCAACTTCAACCAGTCTGAAAACACAACAGGTCCCAAAGCAGGCGCTGATGGGGTCAAAAAGGCTCACCGGCACCAGTTTAGTCCCTCTGGTTGGTTAAATGTAACGTACGTCTGTATGTGTGCAAGAAAATATGCATATGCAGTTTCAGGGAGCTGCAGGTTCAGCTGGAGCCTTTATGTACTGCAGCAGGGGTCACGGGGTGAACGGAAGGATGTGCAGCAGCCTACAACACACAATGGGGAAAGATTTTACTGGCAATACATTTATAATATAATATCTACACTGCATGAGCTGCATGAGGCCATTTCTGTATCCTCCCTGATCTTATTGAAGAGGATCAAGGAAACAAGTATCCCATCTTGCAGGGGGTTGGGGTGGTGGTGGGTATTACCAAAATTCATAATGCACCCTCTGAACACCAACCAGGTCAGCGGTGAGTACTTTCAGGGTAGGGTTAGATTAAAATACAAAACACAAAGCTACAAAGCTTAAATATACACATTAAAAAACACAAGGAAACAAACTAGTAGTTAAGCGTGTGCCTAACATGAAACGGGTCACTAGAGGACCAGCAGACGTCTTCTGATGAACACAGATTCATCTTTCACACTGATGAGCTAATAAACGAAACTTGTTTTGTTGCTTTCATCAGGGGCCGACTGCTCCAAACACAGTGACTGGAAACAACCAGGTGAGGAAAGGCCAAAAAGGACTCTTCATTACTCTGAGCGCCTCAGAGCAGACAGCGGCAACAAGTAGAGCCATCACGTCGTTACGCATCCTCGATAATCCAGAAAAGGAGCGACTACAATACCCCATCGGCTTTTTATGGTTGAAGGGGGAAAAGTACTGCAAGTAACTACAAGCAGTCTTTTATTTTAAGTTGACGTTTAAATTCAGTCAGATAATTCAGGCGTAAAGCTGTAACCACAAGGGGAGCTGTCAATGCAGACTGCAAGTCATCACGATGTAAAAAGCGTTGGTTCGGTCGTCTGTTCAGTCCACAGATCTGGAACACACTGTTCATTTGATGCTTGCGTCTTCAGACATTTTGCTGCCGTTTCCAACTGTTTGATCTCATATTGGTACTGATTGGTTATTCAGCCTAACCAAGGACGAGGTCTGCATATTAGCTGCGGGTAGAACTACGTGCACAGTACTCACAAATATATCAAAAGGTTATTTGTTATGGAAGTTTCTTTGAGCCAATTTGTGTTGCTGATGTTTTTACCAGCTTGGTGGAAACAATCACAGGTGGTACAGCTGCTCTTGGGTGATGCCTGCAAATGCAGGAAGATTGCGACTTGAAGCTCTGCAGTGATTGGTCGATAGGAGGAGCAGTAAGACTTGGGGATGAAGGAACTCTGCATTGTTATTTTGAAATGCACGTTACAGATTTTTGAGACGGCTTCCGTGTGAAATTCACTTTGCTGCACAGGATAAAATGTTTGTAATGTTGCAGTAACATGAGTAAGCTACTCTGCAGCCACGCTAACATTTCAGTCCGGGTCAAAAACATGACGTTACCATTTTAAATCAACCGTCTGCCGTTGCCGTGTGAGCAAATTAAACAAGTATTTAACAATTTTTTTAAAACAGTCATAATCAAACTATTAGGTATTGACAACCATGAGTGTACTGGTACCCACTAACACATCGTGGCATGCCCAGCTACAGTAATGCGTCAAACAGCTGCTTTTTGGTAAGCCAACATTGTAATTTGTTAGGCTTCTTGCAACAGTCTCCTAAACTCGCTGCACATTAACGATAAGTCCTCCAGTTTCCTCTGACCTGCACTTAATGTTTTGAAGGTCATATCTGAGTACAGAGAGAGACGGGCATTTGACCTTTTCAGCATTTTGCTGCAGATTGATGACTTGTAAGTCTGCTTCGTGGTCGTGTCTCTGCTCCACTGTCAGTGTTGGTAACTTTCAGTGACTGGGATTAAATGCGCAGTAGGAATAACTGCTGACAGTCAGACATAACGCATGTCGACTCGTGTTTGATGACAGTTTCTTACTTCAGAGGTGGTCTGGGATTTCTATGGTACATTATTAAAAACAAGCATTCAAATACCAATCTGAACTTTGATCATCTTTAAAGCCAAAGCCACGGAAAAGCATCTACACATCATATATAACCAGACATTCAACCTAAATCTGCTTCTCCGGCACAGAGCTGATTGCTGTTGCTGACAGCTCTGTGCAGCGCAGCAGTCCGCAGAGTTCAATACTTGGCTGTAGTGGAATCATTGTGTCACTGGGAGTTTTGGGAGACGCCAGTTGAGAAATGTCACATTTTGTAACGTGCAGTGTCATCACGCCCCATCCTGCAGAGCAGCACCTTGGGTGCCAGACAGGCCATTCAGTGACACTCTCATCCCTCGGTGTAATGCATCAGTCTCAGTCTACTTCACTCCGGCTATCGCTCCATCTTAACGACCTCTTTTCACAACTGCATCCACACTTCAAACCTTCCTCCAGATGAGCTTTTCAGAACTGGAAATGTGTTCGCTCGTTTAACAGCAGATCAAAACACAACAAGAAGTATCCATCGGTCTGCTCGTTCAGATGAAACTGCATCATATATTTCAGGATCTGCACGTGTGCGGCACTTCCAGTGTCAGTCAACTCAGACGGGTCGTGCTGCAGCATTTTGCTGTGAAATTGGCGGCGTTCTCATTTTTCCATGACCAACAGCACTGAATTCTGTCAGAGCAGACTTCTCTAATGTTTGTGTATAATTTTTTAAAAACTGTTTACAAACCAGACTTCTGCTGGTGGCTGACACGCAGTCCCTGAGAGCACACGGTAAGCAGGAGACAAACGGCACAAAGGAGATTTGGTTGAAGAAAAACAAAAAATAAACAGACTGGAGTCAATTTGTTCATCCGAGTGGTTGCAGGGCCTCCTGCTACAGACTCAGGTTTTACTCAGTTTTGGGACGTGAAGGCTAAGTGAGGCAGAAAGGACTTCTCACAGAGGGCTGCAGAGGGGCTAGCAGTAAAGGCTGACTCCCTGGTAAAGCCACGACGCTGAGGATGAGCCATGATAGACACAGACATGGCACTCCATAAATCCACTTTTCTTCTTTCAGTGTTTGCATGGTTTATAATGCAGATGAAGTGCTAGCTATCTAAAGCAGAAAACTTCTGTCACGACTGGATGACTTGAGCTAATTCATCCAAACTCACAAGTTTGATCAGCCTTGTAAATTTGCCAGGCTGACAACTTCCTGCAGTACGAGCTATGCAAGCTGGAGGCAGTTAGTTGTAACTTGGCTAGCTATCCAAGGTTGCATTTGAGTTCAACTTTGTGATTAAACTAATCAGACAAACCAGTTGTTTTTCAAACTCTAAACACTGGTCAGAGGTCACAGGTATAACGTGGTTATTAACTTTTTGTTAACCCAGGTGTTCTGGTTCAGGCTCTGCGTGCACTCACATAAAAAGGGGGCAAATAGATTTATTTTACAGTGACAGCTGCAAATAAACTGCACGCAGTTCAACATTAAAGGTTACTCAGTATGTTCAGCGCCTACTCTGCACCAGACTGTTTTAATCTGTATTCTTGTAGCTGCCACTGCAGAAGTGTCAGATTCAGTGTCAGCGAACTGTTTTAGCGTCACCATCTGAATGAAGGCAAATTCCAGTGACACTTTGCACTGCTGTAACTTTACAGCTGGGCTTCATTTGGCCACATCAGTCAGGCATGGCTCAACAGTACATATGTGATAACACCAAGATACATTTTTACATGATTTTAATAAGTTGCTATAGCAACACTATGTGTTTATGTTCCCTAATGCACACAACAATGAGACGAGCCCAAACACGTCTGACTGTCAGAGGCACGTCAGGCTCTGATGTTTTACTTGCAGCTGACCAGGTTGCGTTCACAGGTTACCTCACTGACCCATTAATCTCACTGATGCATCCCTCAGGTAGATGGTAATGAAAAGCTTATTCTCTGCAGGATGTTTAAGTCACTGTGCAATAACACGAATGTCACAATAACCTTTACAGAAAAGCTCATCTTCAAAGCATCCATGTGAAGTATGGATATCCCCTTACCTGTTTCATATAAGCTTTCCCGCAGGAAGCTGAGCTACGCCGGGCTGCAGAGACTCAACATAGGCCAAAGCACTCTGCATGGAGGTGAGGCAGTATCCCTCCTCTCCTATCAAATAGCTGAAACAGAGAAGTGGATGATAGTAAAAGGTTTTATAGTTTTACACTAACAATTTTTCTCCACTTTTGGAGTTATGAACACATTACACGGTGAGCAGGCTGAGCAAAAGAAAGTCATGGATGCTATATGAAAAGATCAAGTCATAACCAAGGAGGTTTTTAGAGACAGCAGACGAGATGCAGACGAGGCCAGGACTCAACTCTGAGTCCGGGGCTAAGAGGATCGAGACACGAGAGGGGACAGAAAGAGGAAAGCGATAAGATGCTTATCGCTCAGCTGTTATCTGGAAATTCTGAACAAAACGTGCATTTGAAGGAAAAAAGGAGAAGAAACATTTTGTGAAGCCACTACAGTTAGCGGGATTTCTGCATCAATTACTCATAAAATGCTCTCCGATCTTTATCCAAGTCACAATCATAGACAAACTGATCAGGGTAGCGGCGCACAAACAGTTGCACTTTCATGTTATCAGTGAACACAGCGTTTAATCCTTCACACTGCAGACTAAAAATTAAGTTAACTCCTTAATTAATGAATTTACAGTCAGCTTTTTTCCCCTCAGATGAAAATATCAGAGACATTTGTGGCTGAGTTTAAAGTCAAACTTCTTTTTACTGCTCTGATTTGAGTTAAGTGTAAGTTGTGATTCGAGGTCAGTTATTTTTTTTTAAAAACCCATCTTTCTATACTTTTCATGCAGCTTTTACTTCAACGCATTTCTGTGAGAACGGGAGTCTCTCCTCTAACATGAATGATCTAAACTCAAGGACTTTATTTGCACTTTTATAGAGAAGAAACCCAAAACCCAAATATCCTGACATTCCTCAGCCAATGCCAGTCTAACCAACGGGCTTTTACAATCCACTCTTTTTGGAGATATGACGAGACCTTTTGGGTGTGGTGTGTAAACTCACATGCTACTCTGCCAAAGACGTATGGCTCAAGCAGAACAGCACTTAGCTGCTTCTGGTGACATGAGCGTGCTCTGCACCGATCATCATCAGAAAAGAACAAAACTTCAGCCTGAAAAACATTTGATTTGGATTTTTAACCCTGACAAAGATGAAAACTGGAAGCACTGCTGTTGCTTTGTGTTTATTTAGATCTGCACAGAAGACCCAGTGTCAGCATCATTTCTCATGGTCAGTGTGTTTGCTATTTATTGTCACGTTTGTGTCTCCAGCAGACGTCGAGCAGTCAGATTCTAATCAACATAATTCTGAATTCAGTTTTATTTGATGAAATATTTGTGACTTCGATAACAATAATGTTCTCAAGTAAGGATATTTTTAGCCAGCTAGCTCTAATTTAGCTACTCTGCACAAACAGGGCCAACGTTAGCTGCCCAGTTTAAAATAACCATCAGCAACTTCTCAGATGAGTCTGAATGAACTAGCAGGCTAGCTAGTCTTCAGTATCATTAGCTAGAAGAAAGAAATTTGGTTTAGATTTGATTCCAAAATCCAAACTCTCCCTCCACATAAAGAATATACAGCCGATGCCGACTGCAGTCTTCACCCGAGGGCCTGAAACGCTACAGCCAACTATCAGCCCCTGTTTGTTTGCTTACTAATGCTGTCACTGGCACCACCTGAAGCCACAGTGTTTTCTTGTCCTTTTGCGGTGGTGTGCTGGTTGTTGTCAGTGATTGGCTGACTCTGATCTACCTTTAGCCATTGTTGCTCACTGCTGGATGGAAGCGCGACGCAAAGCAAAGCTTTAGTTTTGTCCTTCATATAGAATCACGCCACAGGCTACAAGAGGCAACTAAGAGAGCTGAGGAAGGTCTCATTACAGCCTTTCAGACAAAAAGTTTCTTAATTTTAAACTTGGGAATAAATACGATTTTACTGAGCGGCAGCATGTTAACAAAATACTCACGTTTTACTGTTATTTTATGTATTTATGCACCAAACTGTATGTTTATCTGCTCCCAGGGACATCATCACTTTCCATGCGGATGACTCACCCTTCATGAATGAACTCCTCCAAAGCAGCACATTCAGACACCAGCTGAGGACACTGACACCGCAGAGCCACGTAGGACAGGATGGGTAACAGGTCGTCTGCACCGCTGTCAGAGGAAAGGAAGGAAGGAGGCGGTAAGTTCAAGTAAGAGGGAAAAACAAAAGCAAATAAATAAAGATGAAGGGAAAAAAAGAGTGACATTCACAGAGTATGACTGCATGCACTCTCCAGGGGACTGAAAGGAAACTAAATCAAACGTAGCTCTTAACGGGATGCCTGTTCGGGGATGGAAATGATAAAGCTTTTTTTTTCCTCCCCCCTCCTTCCCTCTTTGCTCCCTTTCTGAGATCTGTTGGGAGGACAAATTGCAGCCTGGGAGATGATGACAGCTTGATAGCATTTTCCCTGTGTGCAGACAGTGACCATTTGTTTATCAGGACTCACACGCAGGGCTAACTGCTCGTTTGCTAGTTTGCGTGAGAAGGCAGGTTGCTGGCCCTCCACTGACCCGGTGCACATGCAACTGGATACTCTCCTCCTGCGGGTTCTGGAAGGTGTGGACGAGCTCATGTAACCGCTGGGAGCCGGACCTCACATACTCACACAATCGCAAGCCCTGAACTCTAATCTTCAGAGTTCACTACTGTAAACATACACATCGATCGCTCACACGAAAACTGGTGTCTCTGCATTCCAAGGATACAATGCAGTCCAGCCACATGCACAAGTACTGATCTCTCAGGGAAGATTAGGCCACATTATGGCTTTGCAGGGCTCTTTAGTGGACAACAAGTTTAAAAATGCAAACGGCAGAAGCAGAAAGATAGAAAATTTCCCGATTAAATGGATGTAGAGGGAATACAGAGGATCACAATAGAAGAGGAAGGGGGAAAAAAAGGACTAGATGGCTTTTCACAGAATAAAAAGACAACAACTAGTACAAAAAACAAAACAACAAACCACCAACTAAAACTAGATTCTAAAGAGTAAGGGTAAAGGCCAGGAAAAAAATTCTAATTTGGTTATACAAAGAATTTATTTTACAGTGAAAGCAAAAAATACCCCAAAGGAAACCCGTCTAAATTCTGAGGGAATATTTAATTGAACTAGTGTTGTTGGGTCAAAGATCAATGAAAAGACCAACAACATTCGGAGGGATCTCCAACAGCCTGTTAACGATCATCCTGAATCACAGCCAGAATCATTTTTTAAATATATCTGCCACACTAACATTTCAGGTCGTGTCTGGTAATATAAGTGAAGCAGACGTGAGCCAAAATGCGCACACGGCACCATTTGAAATTAATCCATGTGTGGGTAGCAACTACATTAGTCCATCATCAGCATCTCAAAACTAAAGCAAGAAGAACAGAATGAGGATGTTTCTGTCTGCTTTGATTTTAAAGTAGAACTTAACGGGCCTGCTCTCTGGTTTGTCCAAGATTTACTGGTGAGAGATTCCACTGTGTGCAAGGGGTGGGTATGGTGAAAAATCAGAGAGGCAGGTGAGCAATTGTACAAATACACAGTAAAATCAGACTGAATCACTTCAGGTAACTGTGGACCAAAAGTAGAGAAGAGCCTGGAAAATGTTGCGAGGTACTAGCACTTAAACTGTTAGGCTAGATCCTTTATTATATGTGAGCGAGACTCTGTTGGTATAGCACACCTTCGCCTTTATCACACTGCAAATGGGAAACAGTCCCAACCCTAATCCCAGTGCGAGTCTGGGTGAAAGAGGACAAAATGGCTATGATATAAAAATATTAAATTTTAAGGTAAAGCAGGAAGCGGCGTGATGTGAAGTTTAAATTACATTTTGTCGCTGTATTTTTCTATATACTGAACAACAAAACACCAGCTAAAGCCAAAGCACACAAATCCTGACCAGATGCATCTTTGGAAGACAAAGCTGGGGGACCAGTCAGGCACCGAAACGCTGCAGCAGATCAATCCATACGGAAACACGCAGCGAACAATAAATAGTGCGCTTCAGTGTTGTTGCACTGGTGTACTCGATATACACAAGGAGAGATAAATATGCAATATAAACATAAATATTAACACATACACACAGCTTCTCGGTCTGTGAAACATCTTGGTTAGATTTTTAAAAAACGACTTTCCAATCTGAGTCAGGCCTTGGATTAAAAACACCCACTCTGTGAGTCACAGTGACATCCACAAAGGCAACCTGTATTTAAAAGGGACTAAGAAAAGCAGTCACATATGGCCCTGCACTGAGCTGCAATCAGCAAAGAAAAACATGCCAGCGCTGGCAGTCTGGGGCCAAAGTCCAGTCCAACCTGGAGATTTCATCTTTACTACAAGATGGTAACAAAGCTCTGTGAAATCTAAAATAGTCACCGATTGAAATGTCTGCTGTGGCAGGACACAGCGTGATTCGTGTTTCCACATAACAAGTGCAGCGTGATTAGGTTTGCATTTCTTGGACAGACATTTGTTGCCCAGTTGTTTCTTTTAGCGTCGTGAGGGTACACATCAAAATCCCTCAACGTCACAACTTTTCTGGATCAAAAGCTTTGAGAAGTGCTGCGCCCAATGAACTCTTCCACTGCCGTGTCTCATCACGTCACAAGCGCCCCGATGCAAAGAGACAGATATGGAGCAGGAGACACTGCCTCAGCCGCTCAACAACAACAACAACTGGAGTGTACAAAGAAGAAAACGTATCCAAGAGCTTTCTGAAGGAGGAAGATGTTTTTCCCCCTTGACTCTTGGAGCAAACAGGATTTTTACAAGCATTAATCACACATAAAACCCATTTAAAAGCTGCTGACATATCCCCCCTAGGTTTTGAGTCGACTGTTACGAGTCCTATTATAAGACGTCTAACCTTAACTTAAGTGTGGTCCTTTTAACAGCCTCATAAATGCTCTTATTCTAGGACTATGATCCCCACCCATTCAGTAAAGGAAATCCAGCGTCTGTTTGTTTACTTGCGGTCACTAGAAGTCTCAGTCTCTGTTTGCATAAATAATAATGCCAAAATACTGTCAGCCCAAATTACAGATGAAGCCCAAACCCATGCTGATTTTAACGCGTTCTCTAGCGGATACAGTTCAGCGATAATACGAAGCCACGATGAGAAATATGCAGAGCTCTGCTGCCATTTATTTTACAAAGTTTTGGTCCAACTCTGTCAACAAAGAACGCGTTTAATTTGCTGAACCCTATGCATGCTACAACCTACTGAGCATTTGTCTCTGGGTATCACTGTTCAGTCCACAAAACTCCATCCCTTTTCATTTATTCCCCAAACCTCCTCACTGGACCATGGTGTTGTTCCAGGCTCAGCCAGGACGACCCACTTTTGGGCCTGGTCAGGAAGAGGCGCTCTACAGGAGGGTAACAGACCCAAGACAGCGCCTGCTGTGCCAGACCTAAATGAGCAGTGATGAGAGCTGACAGGGCAGCTACCAAGGCAGGGACCCCTTAAATGATGTTTGGGTACTTATGAGCGGATCTCGGAAGAGTCTTTCCCTTCCTATTAGGAGGAATATGCAATGAGGAAAGGGCTTTCATTTAAGTTTAATGAGGTGTACTTTATAGCAATTCAACTAAAAGAACAATATACCACTGTGTTGTATAACTGTTGCATTGTTTCTCAGTTACATTTGTCATTTTTGTGTGTTAGTGAAAAAGAAAGACTGGTCAGTGCAGTACCACAGTAAAGGCCCAGATACTTACTGGAGCTGATCATTTACTCACATGGCCGCTGTTTTGGGAGTTGTGTCCCCTTCATGAAGACACCTGTAATCCTCAGCACAGGCACAGATCAGGCGTAACGTCCTCACTGGAACAAGACACAAGAAACGATAAAACTCATGGAGCACTGCGATACAGACTGAATGCTTCAAATATAATATAAGATATCGAAGTATTGACCCAGTAATTAGAGATAGCAGCCAGAGAAACAGGTTTGGATGCAAAGTTGAGAGGAAAGAAAAAAACAAAGAGCGCATTGGGACATTAAACAGATGCGTTGGGACAAAGTGTCACAGACAGATGAATCTTATTTGAAGTTTGAGGTGTTGTGATGAGAAAGAACGTGCTCGGAAATATCTGACATGTTACATGGAGCAGGTGTGAACGCCTCGGGCGCTGCAGTGGAGGGAACGGCCATAGACCTCGCAGGCTATTTCCCCCTACAGCAGGACAATGACCTAAAGCAGACTGTGTGACAGGAGCAGGCAGTAGGCTGATATTCTGTTTATAATGAGTCAGCTCGCACAGTCATTAGATTTCAGCTGCTGTGAGAACAGACCGACTGTCTGTGAGACTGACAAAAATGGATTCAAAGCAAAGTTTAAGGTACAAAATTATTATTTCAATCATTTACTGAACAAAATGTTTTTTTCTGGGTTTAGTGCAAATACATAAATGCTGGTTTAGAGTGACATCAGAGACCATCTGGCCAAGAACTGTTTATCTTTAAAGCTCACAAGAAGAATTGACTTATGCCTTCTTCACTCTGAGGACGTGCACCTAACGGCTGGCTGCCCTCACACTTTACAGATGCAGAGAACTTTTAGCAAAGTTTAATGCTGATGAATAACAACACTCTTAGTTTTCTATAAATGTGAGGTCTTATGATTAAAAACAGACTGAATTTAAAATTCAAAAGGACACGTCACCAGTCACCAAAGAGTTTCGAACAAACATGAAACCCTTCTAACGAAGCAAAATTAAATGTTTTTTGTACCTTTCAAAACCTGCAAATACTAAAATAAAAATTAGCGTGAGGAGGTTAGAGGCAGAGCAGTACCAAGCCTCAGGCCATGGTTTTCTGCCAGAAAAGGGTGTATTTCCTCTTTCAATTGGAATTGATCCTCTCTTAAGAGCAGCTTTCCATCCCAAAACTCTGCCTTTGTGTAAACGAGAATAAAAACAACACAATCTGACTCACCAATGCATTCCAGTTTCCTCTGTGGACATCGGTCATGAATGAGAAGTTTGAGCTCCTGGATAGCAGACCCGTAGGGGTAGGAACCTTGTGGGGAACCGGTATTTTGGGGAAACAGTTTCAAGGGAATGCCGATATCTCTAGGTGAAACATCGCTGTACAGCTTCACACTGGTCTCGTAGGCCTCCTCCCTTTCTACATACACCTTCCTGAAATCAAAGACAAATGGCTCCAGAGCGAAATCCAACAAACGGACAAATAACTAAATGATGGAAACAGAGCAAAGAATGATACAAGTCTGGGAAGCGTCACATGAAAACCTAGTAGTGGTTGTGTAGGGGGGTACATTTTGGATATTTAAACTCCAGGTTATTCCTAGTCGATGGCAGAATGAGGAATAATTTTTTAAAGCTTTCCTGGAAACTAAGCTCGATAACTATCACAGACTGAGCTCCTGCTGTCTGATTAAAAACATACCCTAAAGTGGAATAAAAACCCCAGAACCAAGAAGCTTTTCTTATTTCTTGACATGGTTGTTAATATTTAGAACATGAGCACAACACATCGCTCTTCCACAGGATCATTGTCTGACACCCTCATACCTGCTTAACATAAAACTCAACAAAAATAGTTCCACTTTAGCTTCTAGCTAAAATTAGGGCACATCACCACGAGACACTGCAGAGCAGAATTCTTGCTATTCCACTTCTTATTTCTGCAATAAAGTAAAAAGTATGGCAAGTTGATGCATAATTATTAGTATCATAAAACTGTTAAAATTCTCCTCCATCATTCAAGAAACGATACTGCTTCCATGTGGTAACAGTGGACTGTATATAAAGGATGAACACAGCCATGGTGATGCAGGTGATGTCACCTTTCTGAAGTCTCCAGCTGAGCGTTCGTGTTTTGAAATCATGCATCAGCGCAGGGCGGGTCTGACCGACAGACACAGGGATACTGCTGAAGATCGGATCTCAAATTTCTTTCAGGCTGTTTCCGACATAAAATCTTTAAACTCTAATTTTCTGGCTTCTTGCAAGAGCTTTTTTAAATTTTATTTTAAACATTTTTTATATTTATCTTAATTATCTAAATCACCCAGCTCACTTCAGTGCCACGACACCAACTACCACTGAATTTGTTTGAATCCAGCTAAACTAAAGGTTGAGTATAGGAAATGCGGAAACTTAATGGCACAGCACACAACTGGGAATCAAATATAAACCACAATAATGTTAGAAGTACCATCACAGTCAACTACAGCGAAATCTGCAACACAAACAAGTTGAGAACCCAACCAGAGAACAGCAGATGAGGGAAGCTGAGCAAATATAAGAGCAGCACTGCCCCATGCTGGTCAGAGACCTTGACCCACTGGTTAAATGAACTTTAAGTGTTTTTACACAGTCTGAAAGCTACATTTGTAGCAGCCTTTTCCATCCAGTTTAAGCAGACAGCATAACATACGTCTAAGACTCATTTCTCTCTGCATGCAGCCTGTTTTGATCCATTTCTCTACTCTGCAGCAACCTTTTAAATTCAGGTCAACGTTTTCACAAATTACCTCTAGATCTGAACCGGCACGTGCACTGCACCTGTTTTCCTAAGAGCACCGTCTCACACCCTACACTCTGTGACAGAAGAACATTTTGCTAACAGTAAGTTAGTGAGTTTAATTAAGGCTGTAAAAAGCTAAAATTGTGTATTATTTGCACTAAGTAGCAGTTTGTATGACTGCTCAACAGTGAAGTCATTACTATACAGTATTTGTCACATTTCTTTTACGTGACAATAAATGACTCTTTGAATTTTGTTGGGGATTTAAAGATGTCACCAACACTAATTAATGCCTCCTAGTGTTTTGTCCCACACTAAAACTTAAATTGAATAAATATGGGTGATAAAGGGACAACAATGTTAGAAACATGTTAACGTGTTTTATCTTATTGGCTTTCTTCACAACCTTAAAAATATCTGTTTTATGGGAACTCAGACTTTTAACGACCTGCAGGAAGCCAAGCTTAAATTTGGGTGTTCAAATCTGGATGAATAATCTATTAGAAGCAGTAAGGCAGTTACTTAATAGTACGTATACCGTAATTGTCGGGCTATAAGCCGCTACTTTTTGCACAAGCTTTGAACCCTGCGGCTTTTAGTCAGGTGCGGCTTTTCTATAGATTGTCCATGATTTTTGTGATATCGTAAGACTATTTGTTTTGTTTGTTCCGCTGTTGTACGGCACTACGTTGCCTGGCGGAAGGATCGGGGTTCAAGAGTGGTATGTTGGTCACATGTCCATCCGCCAGGCAACGTAGTGCCGTACAAGTAGCGCGAAAAACAAACTTCAAAGTAGCGCTATGCGTTCAGCGGGAGTCGTGGATGACGAGCGGCGATAAACTTGCGAAAAGCAAGTTATGCTCAACTCCACCGGTGGATTCTGACAGCGTGGAAAAGTGTGAAAACATCCACGATCACCAACGGATTTCGAAGGGCTGGACTGCTGCATGATGAAGAGGAGGACACCGCCACGGCCCTTCAGAGGGTGTTCGACTCCGACACTGACAATGACAATGAGGATTATCTTTGGTTTTGAAAGTGACAACGAAGGAAAGAAGCTGAGAGTGGATGACGAAGCCATCCTGAGCCTGTTCGTATCCGACACTGGAGAAGAGGACTTTGGTGGTTTTAGTGCGCAGGAAGATGGTGGTGAATGACTGACTTTTCTTCTTGTTAAAGCCGTGTCACTGCACCTGAGCCTAAAAGGTAGTCTGAATCTATTTTTCTGGTGTGCTGTAGGCTACTGTTATGTACTACATTTGTTACTCATTTATGAAGCACAGCACATGTGCAAATATGTACCCATAACTTGATTTTCAAAATATTAATAAAAGTGATGTCTCCAAACAGCCATCTCTTTCCTGACAATTCGCTTTGTGCATATTCTCTTACATATGATAAGTCAATATTGAAACACCTGCGGCTTTTGGTCAGGTGCGGCTAATGTATGTACAAACCAGGATTTTCCCCTGATTTTAGCTTGTGCGGCTAATATTCAGGTGCGCTTTGTAGTCTGGGAAATACGGTAATTTAATATGTAATAGGAAAGTAGTTTCTATGCACTATATTTCTCAAGAATTTGGTTACATTTGGCCATAGTGGATTATAAGATCTCTATTATCTAAACAGCTCTTTGATTATTGGTGTTTCGGCACCTTTGTGCCCCTGGCACAGAACTGAGGATTACAGGTGCACTACCTGAAAAGAGCCACTAGGGCGCTCCACAGGGGTGTGAAGAAGGCTTCCTCAATGCTGGCGAGACACAGGTCCTTAAAGCTGGCAGTGTTTAGGCACTCAAAGGACAGCAAACACAAAGACAGAAGCTGATCTGAAAGACAGAACACAGCCGTATCATTTAACTCCCATCAATGAATGCAAATGTCGTGACAAGAGAAGAGTTTGCTGTTCCCAAACAACAAGCTGTGCTCACCGATTGCAATATGAACGTCCTTGACGACAGCTTTCAGGTTTTCTTTAAGCGCTCTCTTCTCCAGCTCCTGGACGTGGCTCTCATCCTGCTCCAGCGGCACAGAAAAATCGCAGACCGAATCTGAATCCGAGGCAGTGTCGTCTGTGCTGCTGGGGGGTTGAACCCAATCCATCTGAGTCACAAACTGCTCCAGATCTTCAAATGAGTTCTCCCGGTCCATTGTCCCCTGCTCGCTGGGCTCCTCCGCCTCTTCCTCCTCATATTTAGGGATGAGGTTGTGGGAGCGCGAGGGAGAAATCAAGGAGTCTGTGCTGAAGCTCTTTACACTTTGGGTACTACATGCTGTCCTGACTGGTCTCTTCGGAGTCTCTGTGTGATTCAGAACACGTCACCATTAACGTAACTTGGTTCACTCCAAATAACAGCATCACGAGTCCAGAACCTCTAAATGCTGCCCATACAGAGTAGAGCTGAATCCAGTGTTCTGTCTCAAATCCTCATTAACAAAAATTTAAACTAGTTTGCACAAAAAAGAAGCCAAGAGAACATAAATATGAACCCACTGTCTTCCAAACCAACCCCTTACCTGGATGAAGTGGGTTGTGAATGCTGTGACGTGGTCTCAGTGGCATGGCGGGACTCTTAGGGAGACCTTTACTAACGATGGGGTACAGCCGGTTGTAAACTCGGTACTGATGTTTCCTCAGCAGCTTCACAACTGGGTGGTCGGACCGGCTGAGGACACAGTTAAGAGCGATAACACTGATAACACTGACGATGCAAAATCAGAAACGGCTGTGGGATAACACAATCTAAAAACTTTCCAAGTCCACAGATTAATAACAAACTGTGCTCCAGAAATCATTAAAGATCATTAAATGACTGAACATCTTTTAGAAGGTTCATTATCATTCATCTGTAAATACTCTGCACTACATTGTGTTTCACTTGTCTTAAAAAGGATTAGAGCTGAGTGTTTCTTCATTAAAGGCATGCAGCTCTCTTCAGACTGCATTCGTTCTAAACTCTGACAAACGTGTTTGCTTTGTCATCGCGGGGTGCTGTGTGTGTACACGCATATGAGCTCCTCTACCAGAAGTCCAAACTACTCTCAGTGAAACAAGTACATGCAGGATTAGGACTGCCTAATTCTGTAGCACAGTTAAACCATCTGAAGCAAATACACAACCGTTTATGCATATTCTATAAATTCTGTGCTGTATATGATTTATTATTGTGTTTAACTTTACTGTAAATTTGATAATAATAAGTGAAACTTTTATTAACTACATGTCAAACCAAAAGACAAAGAGAAAGTCAAATCAAACCTCGAATTCAGCTCAATTTCTCTGGTGTTGTTGAAGTCGTGGCAGACAGTTTTTTGCCTTTATGCATATTTCCCTATTCGTTACTTTAGTTTCGGCTTACTGGTTTCGTCTCTTTGCAATTCTCCAGACACTCAAGCCAAACTACCCTTCTGATTGACAAAACACCACTTAAACACCCCAATACTTGAATAAAACCCAGAAAGGACAATCCTGAGCAGTCACAACGTTTGAATGCTTTGACTGCGTCTTGTTGTGTTAAAAAAAAAAAAAGCACAAATAAATAGCACGGGTATTTCTCCACACAAGAAAAATAAACCGTTTTCCACCTTGTTGTCAGTTACCTGAGCAGGTAGGAGACCAGATTTGACACTAACGAGACATCAGGAGTCTTCTTCATTTTGGCTTTCCACTGTTTGGGCCAATCCTAAAGAGGCCAAAACAAAAACGTCATAAACACATATATAAAGGTCTATTAAGTGATTAGTCATTAATTAACCAGCATAAAACTCAATACTTGAGAACTTGTGAAAGAAAACAGAGGGGACTGCTGAAACGTGGGCCGCCTGTAACTTGCTGTGCATCGACACTGCATCAGTAGAAAAACAACAACATGCAACTCTGTGTGATTTGGAACAAACTAAGATACTTTGCTGGAAACTGGAGATCTGAAGAGGAAATAAATATGTAGGTCCAGAGTTTGCCATCTTGTTTACTGTACTTGAATTATTTGCTGCTATGCAAAGTCTTCTAATCTTCATTTACACCTGCCAACGCTTTTTAATAGCATTTAAACTTACATGGTCCTGTTCATATTCCAGAACATTGGTGTAGAGAATACGCTGCTCTCGCTCCTCTGGAGTCATTGCCCCAGATGCTGCAAATCTCCTGGGATGACGAACGCACACACAGGAGAGGTTACTGAAATTGTATGCCTGCCAGTGATCGCTAATTTTGGAAGCAGATCCCCTTGTTGAGGTTCCATCAGCCACTATGTTTTTGTCCTGACTGCAAAACCCCAGCAAGAAACCTGCAATCTCTGGTTTATTATGCAGTAGGTTATTTACACAGTTTATAAACACTGTAATTTGGTCAATAAATGCTATAAATAACAGCACAGAAGTTATACTTCATACAGGATCACTGTCATGTCTGGTTAACCAAATGTGCAAATAGAAGAAGGAATTAATTACATGCAGGTGTGAAGAAAAGAAATGAGAAATATTATGGAAACCTATTTATAGCTACAGAGTTCAATCTGTGCATTAAAAAAAATAAGTTATTTACAGAACTTTTAAAAAATAATTTTTAAAAGTGTGTCCAGTTTTCCTGACGTCTGTGATTTATTGCAGGGACTTTATACTTCTGTATGAAATTCACAGTGCAAACCTATCGGTCATCATATAACACCTCCCTAGAAATATAACTTCCTGTCCCAGCTTGCATCAGGCATGAGCACAAAGAGGAGTGCACAGCTCTTATACATTTACATTTAAGGTGACCAAAACAAAGATGCTTTAGTTTAATTCACTGTGTTAATGAAAAGCTCACTGTACCTGTTGGCCTCTTCCTGCAGCCTCAGTCTTCTGTCCTCCATCTTCCGCTGTAGCTAATGTCAACATTAAGGAAATCTCCAAACCATTGCGTGGATAAGACGTGAGTATATCCTGGGAAATCTTATAAAGTTCATTAAAGCTTTAGAGAGTCAAACTACTCACATGTTGCCACTAATGTCCAAACCAATGGATTTTTCTTTGATAAGAAGCTTGTAACAACTTTTTAGTATTACAAGTATAAACTTAATCAGCAATTAGTAACTGATTAAAAGCTTCAGTCATTTTTCAAGCAAATGTAAAAGAGCTTTACAAAAAGCTGTACGACCTACAGATCAGCTGATGAAACACAGGTGAGCTGCATTATCAGTGTCACCACGTTTTACATTTGTACGACCGTTTAACCAGAGAGATTTCCAACACACTGGGAAGTCTCATTTGAGTAATATGGATCAGAAATCTGTTGGTTTTTAGTCTGAATGTAAAATGCACATCTTTGCATTTTCTGCTGTAGCAACAGGTCAACTTTACAAGTCATTTAAAAGCAGCTGGTTACTCAGAACTTTCAATAAACTTTGTCAAAGCATATTTAATATCTAACAATAATAACAACAACGATTGTGGGTCAGCATCACTGACTGAGGAAAGTGAACTTCACTGGGAAAGTGAAGCCACTACACTCCACCAGCCTCCACTGACAAAAAAACACTCAAATCACCTTACACAACACAGAGTTTGGCTCAGCAAGTTAGTTTGCTATTGTGTGATTTTGGTGTTTTGCAGTGTTAGTGTGGATCCAAACTATCCACAGCACTGAAGGCACACTGTGACTGGAATCTAAAAGTACTGTTTATGCCAGTGGAGTGGGTGATTCTGCAAAGAGTGATTTCTTTCTTAGTGTGTTGTTTCCACAACTAACTCTGCAATTTAAACAAGGCGATCCAAAAAGGACCGCTTAACTCAGAGAGCATAAAATTTAGGATACATCAAACAACAATAAAAGCAAAGCTTATTCAGCTAAAGGATGAACGTAAAATTAAAAAAAAAAAGCAAAAATCAACATTCCTAAATCAGAAATCCGAAGTTTAATGTCCTTTTCCGCTTTAACCATTCTCTCTTCTCCTGGCCCAATTCCCAGCAATGCACCACCTACTTCATTGTCATTTGAACATAATGCAAGCATCAAGGCGGGGATTGTTGCTCAAAATTAATACACATCTTTGGTTTTTTGCATTTGGATTGCTACAAACCTTAAAGCCCCATGCAGTAAATCCAACTGTTTACCATATTCAAAGGATACAGCATCCTGCCTGGCTTTGGCTATGATGAGGTTCTCCATCATCTGCCGCTGGAGAGAGAGTGTCTGAATGGGGAAAATGGAGAGAAGGCTATTTACTTATTACTTTACTTCACTGTATGCATCTGTTCAATAAAATGAGATCTAATCTTGGACTCTACTAAAAAAGCTTAACATAAATCAAAGTTCAAAATATTCCCCTGGGCCTTAATGCGGCCTTTCCTCTATTTGAGAAAAAAAAATGATAGCAACCATTGATGAATCTTTCTGTAAATAAAACAACCGCGACTCACACATACCTTAAACTCAGATTTCTAAGTACTAGAAAAATAAAGGTTTTTCCTGCATCGACTCAGAAATGTGGAGGCACATATGGGCCAATAGGGGACAAAATCCACACCAGAAATGTCAATGACACTGCCAACCACCACTTAAAAAACTACAGGATGCATCATCCAAGTTCCACACAACATGAAAGTAAAGTATTTGTTGGTGATACCAACACAAACTAGTTCCCTCCACTCCAAGTGTGCAGCCACAAAACTCTTACTTTACTTTACAACTATATCATGTTGTGGTTCTGTATTAAAAGGATATCTCCTGGTTTACATGTTTTGTAATAGCAGTTACATTAAAAACTATTTAAGACGCCCCACGTAGTTTTAATACCATTCTGTAAATAAACGTTAAATATACTGGGAATCCCTGATGTGCAATTTAAAGTGCAAACCTTGAAAATACTTCACCTTTTTCCATAAACCACAGAGCATTTTCAGTTTATTTATATTGACTTAATTATTATACTGTGCATACTGTGTATTTTAAAACACAATGCCCTAATTATTTGCCACGTTAGTGTCATTAAAAGCTTGTGGGGGGACGTGTCAGTGGCGTTAATTGGCTAACAAAATTAGCCATTATGACTTTACCTTTACAAACGCCTTTAGTTTCCTCCAGAAAACACGAGGCTCCGCAGACTGTCGAAACATATTCCGCACCTAACTGACAAGTTAACGTTACTTTAAAAACCTACAGCTCAAAATAAAAAAGATCTCTACAGAAAAAGAAGTGTTAGCCTACAACCGAGCCAATTAAGAAAATAGCGAGCTAACCAGATGTAAGCTAAACTTGGCGGCATTTTGCTTACCATTATTTATTATATTTTTTTTAATGTAGCGAGTTTCCCACTAAAATTATAAAAAACGACGAGAGAAAGTTCTGCTTCGTAGCTCACACGTTACCCGGCTAAAATAAAACGCTCTCAGGTAGCCTGCTCCCTCCGCCCGTCACACTCACCATTAACAGCAGCGGAACCGCGAACCGGAAGACCAGAATACAAAATAAAAGCACAGGTAGCGCGCTTTAATCCACCAGAGTTTCCATTATTTTTGATTACCATCGCAGAAAATGATTCAGTACTTAAACTGAGGTCAAAGTTTGTAACATTAAATACATATTAAATACAACTATTAGGCGAATAACAGAAGAAACTGAGGATATTTTATTCTAAATCAATAGCACTTAATCAATGTTTACCACATTTCTGTAGTAGAATTGCATTATTTGCATTTGTATGATAAATGTCCCTAGATCTTAGATTAATATAAACCACTTGTAGATGTCAGTATCCACAAACCAGGTGGTGCAGCACAGAGAGGCTTTGATTAAGTATCTACACCCCTATGTAATTCATATTTCTATTTACCAGCTTGTCTGTGAAGGTTCTCAGTCAACCAGGTCATCGTAGTCAACGGAGCTTGCAAAGAAAAGCGTTGACTATTTACCAGCTTATTTGAAGCATTAACTTTAATTTCAATGGTCACCAAAATGTAAAAACTATTGGTAGTAATACATCCACCTGTACATTCACCCACCAGCTGGTGAAAACTTCTGTCTGCAAGGGGCAGCCAATCAGAAGAAAGCCTTAAAAAGAAATGAGCTAAATCTAAGTTTTAGACAAAACAAATGAGAATAACAGGTCCTTTTAAAGAAGATTCAAAGTGTATGAGACTAATGTCTACCAGGCAGTCAAAGAAAGTTTAATTTACAAATGCAAAGGCAGAAAAACATTTTACTGACAGGGTGAGCGACCACAGTCAGGGAAAAAGTGTGTCAAATTTCTGTTTAGGCTGAGCAGAGACAAAAAAGAAAGAGCAATCACATAAACACTGTTTTCCCACAACCGTTCCCACACTCACTAATACACGTCATTTAAGGATTTACATTTTGGCTGCTGCCTGAGCTTTTGTTTGGAGCTGATGAAATACATGATGTAATGGAGCATTATGAATGTGAAGAGTAATGCTGGGAAAACAATGAGATGGTGAGTGAGTCTGGCATTGCGATGAAACTTGACTCGGCTAGCTGCTTTTTGGTTCGCATAACCGAAATAAACACTATTTTTGTGCAACGTTAAACTTTTATTTTGATAAATTCTTTCTTTGCCTCATTTACAGGTAACAAAATCAAATCACACACAAACGTAAAATGTGAATATGTGTGTTCTTATCTATAAATGACCTTTGAATGTACTTTCACAGCATGCTCATATGTTAATGTTAAATACTTAAAAAGCACCACTCTAATGCTGCTTGCCATCAGCTCTGACCTGTTCTTTGGCATGCTCCTCACGTCTCTGTTAGGGTGCAGCACCCTGCTGAAGAGCCCATTGCTGATGAGGGCGTTACATTAAGGTGGAGGAGTTTAGTAAGCGGGAATATATTGAAGTAGCATCAACATGAAGGTGAATTTCTGAGATTTACACTGAGCCCTGTACTGCCTCCTCAGGCCTGCCTTCTTCTGGTTCATTATGGAAACTTTGGCTCTTCTCTCATTGATGCACACTATAGACAAGTGTGAGCAATGCACTTACCAAGAGCTAATCCATCTAAAACACGCCCAGCCTGATACTGGTGACAGTGACGAAGATGTCAGGAAAGACGGACCAATCCTGAGCACTGAATATGTCACCTGCACCGTCCGTCAAGCATAGGCCATCTTTTCAGTAGGAGAGGAAACACTCAGAACCACAAAGTGAAACTAATTAGAATAAAAACTGTTTGTCTTTCTTTGTCTTCCCTTTTATCAAAATATAATCTTCACTGTTACTATGAGGAAGTGACTGGGTAAATATGCTAGCATAAAATGAAGGTTTTACAGTTTAAAAGGTTATATTAAGATTGATATAAAAGTGATTAAAATTCTATTTATTTTTAACTTTGTTGAAGTTGAAAGTTGAAGCACATTTATGAATCGCCTCCTGTTTTAACAACACCTTGTATAAGTTCTGGGACTGAAGGTTTCAATATGTGAAATATAGAAGTCCGCATGAAAGCGTAAAAGCTGTATATGTTCCTCAGCGTCAACAGTATCTTCACATAATGGCGACACTGCCATCAACCAGAGCTTAATAAAAACCCAACAACAACACAATTTTACATGTTTTTAGATATCGTCACAGGCTGGGCTCTGGCCTCCCTCTCACACTTCAGTTAAAACTTTACTGTTGCCCAAATTTGAAGTGTTTTCAATAAACTTTACCTACCAATTTTTAGACCCTTTTCCAAAAAAAGCCCCCCTTTGTTTCATTTGTGCCACACACATGCAAATTGAGTGTGCTGTGGTCATTTAGTGACAGGGAACAACAAACTTCAGCGAGTACAGGAGACAGAAAGTAGCAATCAGAGCGCGACCATTATCATTAAGTTATGTCTATGATAACTCTGTCAGATGACATCATGGCAGCCTCGTGGCTTTAGAGGGGGAAAAAAGACTAAGTGTGATTGAATATCCAGGCAAATCGGACCAAATATGTATACACATGCTGCAAAACTGGAAGGAATAATATCAATAATCGAATCCCTTCTTTCAGGTGAAACTCTAAAAACCAGTGGGATGTTTGGACCGACTCTTCCTCAGGAAGTTTGTCCTCTGGCTAAGAAAAATCATCTACCTGTTATATTCCACATGCAAAATAAAGGTGCAAACAAAAAATACTGTTAAACAAATTTTATATATCACTAAAATAAAAAAATGTAACATTTTTGGAAATCGTTTTAACAGAAGTTGTCACGTCTTTACATTTTTAAATAAACTTGTGCTCAAACAAGGACAACAAAGTAGCGTATGTGACAGCAGACTGAGACGAGTTCATTTCCCAAACTTACCAAAGATGTCTTCTGGTAGGCTTGACCAGGTGTGAGTCTCGCCAGGCGAGCTTCGTAATTAGCTTTCAGCTTCTGGTTCAAACGTGAGGCTTCTTCGATGGGTGTCAGCTCCCTGCAGCGCACAAACGCATACACAAACAATACATGACTCACGGCGCGCGTCAATTTAGATAACAAATCGACTGCAACACGTTTGCTGTTTCACTTGAAAACACTGTGCTTTCACAGGAATCCAGAGCAACTACTCAGTCTGTTCTTCTTTGTTTGTCCAGCTTCTATCACTGGAGCAATATTTCCTCTCCTTGATGAAAAGCAGTCTTTACTTTTTGCCCGTGTCCTGCGACGCTTCTGCTTGTAGTTTGTGGAAGACTTCGGGAGGCAGGAAAGGTGAGGGCTCCTCGGCTTCGTCTGACAACAGCCTGCTGTGACCGCTCACTCTGGGACTCGAGGATTTATGGTCTGTGGCCACAGGAGCACCACCCACAGGTACTGTGACTGCAGTCAAACAGAGACCAAGAGCTCAGGCTAAAGACACAATGAGATGACGTAACACTGTGCAGCAGGTGACATCTCACTTGTGACTCCTGGCTCCAACTTAGCAGTGACTGACCAGTGTGTTTACAGAAGAGATGCTTCTGATTGGAGGAGAACGTACTCACCAGTGTCTGCAGTGTGAGAGGCAGGGACGACCGCAGTCTGATGGGGCTCTGGTAGGCCAGGTGAACCCGAAGAGAAAGCAGAAGCTGACAGGTCGGGGGGCTCGGTGCTCTTCCCTACAAATGACTTGGCTCGCTCCAGACACTGCTCAGCTAGGGTCAACATCCGAGCCACTTCCACTGACACCATCTCCTTTTCCACTGAGGCCAGAAAGACACATATCACGCCATGAGATGGGATTAATCTCTCTACTATACACAGGTCATCACATGGCATGAGAAAGCTGATTGAATTTCACAAATGGTTGATTAGTTCAAGCCTTGATCGGAATGATTAACAGTGTTGGAACAAGAGGATTACTGAGTAGCAACCCTTGATTGGTCCGGGTCACAAATCCATCGAGTCCAACACGCTCACATTCAGGTGGTACCCTTATGGCTTGCAGATAACACTGCTTTTTGATTGATCAAAGCAGCCACACAAACAGGTCGTGGTGCCATGATTGCTGGTACACTGAGGCTACATCCACACGTACACGGGTGTTTTTGAAAACGGAGATTTTCCATTTTCTTTCTTTTTAAAAATCCCGTCCACACATGCAGTTTGGAAAAATATCTCCGTCCACATGTAAACGCCAAAACGCAGTCAAACGTTGTCAAGAACGTGCCAAGTCCTAGCCGTGCAGAAATGTTGGCCAGTCTAGAAGCCTGGGAGGGAAAGAGTAAACAGGGTTTTATGCAAACCTTCAGGACAAAAGCTTTGTGTTTTTCTGGAAAGGCAGCTAATTTTGTGTTACTTTTCAAGTACCTTCATCATTTCAAATGTTAATAACCAGAAACAGGATTTCGGCTGGTGTAGACTCACAACTTGGGAATGAACTAAATGCATACAGCATGCATAAATTTTAATTACATTTTTTGTTAATTTATTCAAAACTGACAACGCCTCTGCCTTTCTGAATGGATGGACAGTAACTGCATGTGTAAGCGTGGAAAAACTGCACACAGAGTAACAGCAACAGTTTTTTGTCTCATTGTAGAAATTCATCTCATGTAAACAATAACGTGGCGCACAGCGTCACGTCACACAAGGTGCACACCTTTGAGCTTGTGTGAGTAAATCTCCGTTTTCTGCGTCCACATGTAAACACAAAAACAGAGTTTTTTGAGAATCTCTACCCTGGCAGGAGTTTTTAAAAATCTCCGTTTTCAGTGATCGAACGTAGCCTGAGATGATGAACAGATGAGCCTATCTGCCTCATAAAAACAATCAGCTTTAAACCCACAGATGTTAAACCGAGTAGAGCTTTGGTAACTGTGGCGGCCACAGGATATGATTTACCAACAGACTCCATATAAAAGATTCAATTATTGGCCATTTTCATGTTGTACATTTTTGGGCTGTAGCCCTATAGTCCCCTATTAAATCTGGACTATCGCACAGCGATGAAACTGCTCGGATGTATCCATGAATAACAAATGCTGAAACATTTTTGTTCCATTTTTGAGCATCAAAGATGTAGTACCTTTAAGAAACATTAATGCAGTTACATTTCATACTCTGAATGAGCTGCCACTTTCACATGTTGTGCACCTTATGAGTCCACAGCTATACAAACATTTTAAAGAGTTCTGAAGTGCGGGACTGCGGGAATTCTTTGATAATAACAAACAGCACTGATTTTTGGATCAGGAAGTGAGCAATGCTTTTTCCTGCTCTGAAGTTGTGGGCCTGACTCACTCGAGGAAGCACTGCTCCAGGAACTGCAGCTTTCGGTACGTCTGTATTGGCAAAGTCAGAGGTTGCTTCTCGTAAGGTATTAAAGGAACAGAGGAAACGGTCAGGAGGGTAGTTCTGCTTGTAAACTGGTTCATGTTCCGTGTTCAGTGTCTGCTTTAACAAGCACTGGACTGTTCGCACACTAACAGGTAAACTGAGCAGAGACCATTATGCTCCTTCATCATCAGTCACACATTTCCTTCAGCTCTTACTCTGTGAAACAGCTTCCTCCAAAAGTGCATGTGATATGTAGTTGATGGTCCGGAGGTATTCACAGTAAGCTTCCTGCAGAGAGACCACAAACAGGCCATCAGTTGTTATAAGTACACAGGCTGCTGATAACCTCACACACTGGCATGCATCGCATTAACACATTAGTTGCAGTTTTTAGTCCCTCCAACTTTGATAAAGAAAGAGTTTTGTAACTCAGGAAAGCAGTTCAGCTTTGGACTGGTTACATGTGGTGCTGAGGAGAATCTGTTTTTAGAGGAAACATAGTTGCACTTTAACCAGTACAAAGGATTCACACCTACTGTTCCTGTGCACCAGGACAGAGACAGACAGGTGACAGTGCCTACAGATTAGGTCACTGCCAGCTATGGTCAGGGGTCACCTCAACCCAACCAATCAAAACTTATAAACAACAGCGTTTATTTTGTTCTGCCAATAGAAAAATATATCACATGCACACAAACAGACTCCAAGGAACATATTAGATACTGCGCAGAGCCCTCAAACTCGCAGGCTTCCTGTAAAGGACCCGAGTTTGAGAACATCACCATAGAGGAAAATATATACGCTGATCAATCACAACTTTATAAACACCGACAGGTGAAGTGAATAATTATCTCTTCATCAAAGAACGTGTTAGTGGGTGGGATATATTACAGAGCAAGTGAACATTTCGTCCTTAAAGGTGACGTTAGAAGCAGGAAAAATGGGCAAATGTGAAGATTTGAGCGAAGGGCCAAATTGTGACCCAGAGCAGCTCTCTGATTTTTAACATTTAAAAACAAATAAGCTGTTGTGGGGTGTTCCTGGTCTGCAGGGATCGGGGGGACAGTATCTATCAAAGTGGTCCAAGGAAGGAACAGCGACAGGTTGATGGGTGGCCAAGGCTCACTGATGCATGCGTGAGTGACAGCTGGCCTGTTCTGCTGGGAAACCTTGGATCCTGCCATCCACATGGATGTTACTTTGACAGGTACTGCCTACATGAGCACGGTTGCAGATCATGTAGACCAGGGATGGGGAATGCCAGGCCTCGAGGGCCGGTGTCCTGCAGGTTTTAGATGTGTCCTTGATCCAACACAGCTGATTCAAATGGCTAAATGACCTCCTCAACATGTCTTGAGGTTTTCCAGAGGCCTGGAGTTGGACTCCCCTGCCCTACAGACTCTCTGATGGCTGGAGCTTCTTTCAGCAGGATAATGCGCCCTGTCACAAAGCAGAAACTGTTCAGCAATGATTTGGAGCAAAACAACGAGTTTAAAGTGTTGACTTGAGATGGGAGCATCTGTGGAATGTGAACAAACAAGGCTGATCCACGGAGGTCCCACCGAAGAGCTTACAGGACTTAAAAGATCTGTTGTAAACATCTTGGTGCAGACACCAGAGTGCAGACCAGCTTCAGGGTCTACTCGACGGGTCAGGGGGCCACACGCAGGTGGTCACAGTGTGATGGGAAAACGAAAAAGAAACCACAATCCACAGAAGAGTGTTTGTTTCCTCTGCATGTTTTAGCTCGACGTGTTTTTAACGCATCGCAAACACTGGTGTTATGCGTGTACAATAAACTTGATGACAATGCAGCAAAAAGGCGCTTTCATAGGACAAAACACTGAGGTGAGTCTCGGGATGGCAGTGAATAAATATCATTATTAATTAAAGGTAGTTTTGCATGTATAGATTAACGAGCAGGTTAACGTTATGTGGCTAACCACTGACAGCCTCCGCCCCCTCCCTCTGTTTACATCCCCACCCGCCGCTTCCTGTCCGCTTCCCGCTGCTGTGTCCGTGCTGTCGGCCCCCGGGGCTCACTGACCTTGTGTCTGTTCCCTCCGTCCAGCTGTATTGCCACTTTGGCCATTTTCATGGCATTTTGTAGTGGCTTCGCTCCGCTGTCAACTTTAGCCATGGTTACCCTGGTGCCCCTTCTTCGTTTTACGTTGGTTCCGCCTCTTCTTCCTCGTTTTTACTGGGTAGGCTACACAGCGCCCTCTACCGCTTCAGACTGTTTAGGCACAGTTCAGTGTTAGTGTTATCTAGTGAGACCAGGACATAGTTCCTGGTGTTCAAGCCTATGCACGAATGTGTCCTTCTGCATCAGACAAACAGTCTGTAGATGGACGCAGTTTTCTTCTTCCGGCTCCCTTTAGGGGTCGCCACAGTGCATCATCTGCTTTCATCTCACCCCAGCATCCTCCTCTGTCACACCAGCCCTCTGCATGTTCACCTTCACTACTTCCATGAACCTTCTCTGAGGTCTTCCTCTTTTCCTCCTGCCTCTCAGCTCCATCTTCATCATCGTTTGCCCAGTACTGGCCCAATTATTGTTGATGCTTGTAAGATGTAATACACCTCAGTGTAAAACACAGAGTTTTTATATTTTGGCTTATCTACACATTAAACTTCATTCTGCTCGATAAAGTGTTTTATACATAAACTGTGGTGATTGTATTGCTTTACGCCATAAAATAAACCCATCGTCCCCATATGGGAACATGCGTTTAAAAAGAATTCCTTTTTTTGTGCTTATCAGGTTAGACTAAACCAAAAAGCATTTAGAAATTAGAATTGCATGCCAAACGAGAGCTTGGGTGCATTGCTTGGTTTTGGTTTTTGAATAGGAAAAACATAAAAAGCAAACTGAAACCATGCGGAGTGCAGTCGTGTAAAAACAAAAAGCACAGCAGATGTTTTCATCATATTGAAACAAGCAAACATTTGAGCCTCTTTAAAACAGAACCTACTTGTTTGATTTACTTGAACAACACCAAAAACACCAAAAACCTGTCAGGTGTTAAAATCTGAGTAAACGTAAGTACACCTCTGAAACTACTATAGGCTCTTTAGCATACAGGCTCAGATATCAGTTTCTGAAAATGTTGACCACTCTTCCAAAAACAACTTTTTGAGGTGGATTAGAAACAGGATTGAAACCTGGGGTTTGAAATATCAAGTACAGCAAATGTAATTAGACAAAAATTACATCATGAAATTAAAACAAAAGTTATATTAAAACATGAAGTTGGTGTCATAAAATCAGTTTAATCCAAAAGTGAAATTATAAATGTAAAACAAATACAAGCAATTTTAAAATAAGAGAACCACTAAGAAACAAGCACAGACGTGAGGAATTAATACGATGACAAATTGAATTAAATACAAAATGACATTAAAATCTGAACTTACAATAAATGACTTAAGAAATGTAAAATATATATAATTTTCATTTTAAAAAATGTGGCTGCACAAACCGGTGATACAAGATCGCCATCTAATGTGGAAGCGGGAACATTACAGTGGATTTGTTTTAGTGCAACTAAGGCAAGGTGCATGTGTGTGCATGCGTGTGTGCATGTGTGTGCATGCGTGTTTGTATTGCTATCACGATGGGAGAAGTGACCTTTGCAACACGTTCCTCCTCACTTACTATTTACAGATAAATACTACATGCTAGTGAAGTTCTCTGCATGTTGTCCAATAATTAACTTGTGGACTGATAGCACAGAAAGAAAAGGAAATGAGTGGGTGGAAGAGAAGAAAACCAAGTGAGTGAAGGTCAGAAACATGAGCTAAAGTAAAATCAGCAAAGAAAAAGGAAGGACACTGACTCAGCAGAAGCACTCTGAGGGGGAAAGAGGAAGAAGAAAGCCGTGACAGTGCGCGGTTGTGAACTGAGTGGCTTTTTTGTTGTTTTTCTCTTACGGTGGGGAAAATGTACTCTGTGGAGGACACACAGGTGGCCAGGGACGTTGAGCTGAATGACGGCTCTCGAATGCCACTGCTGGGTCTTGGGACATGGAAGGTAGCCCCATTTCTTCATCTGCATTTAACTTTGAGAAGTTGCTCAGTGTTACTGTGTTTTCTCATGTATTGTTAAGAGTTACTATATGTTTACTAATGCCTTCTAATACATGCATTTAAAGGCATACTTACTGATATTTGTGAAGGGAGGTGATTAGAAGGACTTGACTGTGATTGGCAGACATCATCACTCTTTCAGGTGACAGAGTCAAGTTTAATAATAAGACACATGCATCCAAACAGTGGTTTCAAAACTTTAGAGGTCGAAATTAATATTTGGACTTTATAATTACATATGAAGCCAGTAACTGGATCAAAGTTTTATCTTACATGTGATTTAACACATATCCAAAAAAGCCTTAGATCAGGCAAACACCAAGCTCAGCCGTCATCGAGTGGCTCAACAGACACATTTCTACAAAGCAAACTGATGATTCTTGTATTATATGATTTGAACCATTAACTATGGTTATCAGCAACTGATGTACATTTGCACACCACTTTGCTATCAAGCAGCAATCCAGATCCTCCATCCTGCTGTATCTGACACATAGTGGCGTGAGGTCACCCATTATTAGTATCTTAACAAGAAGTTATCAGCTAAGGTTAACATGCTTAGTTAGCAAGCTGATAAACAGCAGGGGTGCAATGCACGGGTAGAGACAATTGGTGCTAAGTAACTAATAAAGTAGTCCAAACCAAAACTGAAGCCAAATCTTCTTGGTTTGTTTGTACCGCTTAGCATGCTGTATCATGCTGTATCATGTGTGAGATAATCAATGGAAAATGCCCATAAAAGCACAGTAGAGAAGTTCAGTTTAGTGACCTGCTGAGAAGAGGCCTATCAGACATTGGCATGACTGTCACCAATGGTGCTGCTTGACTTCATGCACATCTGTGATGTTATTTTGAGCCTCTCAACTTTGTATTATCTGTTGTATTATCTATCTCACACAAATTCTCTCTACATTGGTGTAAATGTGCCCAGGAACCAAGAGTAAGGTTAGCAGACACTAACTCTACTGTCCTGCTTGTTGCAGTCGTCTCATCTGTCCCCGACCTCGATCCAGGGTGCAGTAGAGACTGGCATCGCGGCTGGATACCGCCACATAGATACTGCCTACAGTTATCAAAACGAGGTGGACATTGGAAAGGCTCTGCGCTCCAAGATGCAGCAGGGCATCATCCGACGTGAAGATATGTTTATTGTCAGCAAGGTGGGAAAGTAGTTGGTGTTAGAGGTGGGACAGCATGAGGAGGAAGAGTCTGGACTTCTTATTTGTCCTTTCCAATCTTTTTCTTTTACTTTTTGTCTGTTAGATTGACCAGAAATGTCCTTCAACGCACATATTAAACAAATATGTAAGACTGC
>NW_005187619.1:495686-497784 GCF_000239375.1 Pundamilia nyererei | reverse complement strand
GTTGATATTTCATTAGTTATTATTAATCTCCGGCTCTCTTCCACAGCATGTCTTTGTCCCATCTTCCTCCCCTCTATCCCCAACCGTTTGCTGCAGATGGCCCCGCCCCTCCCTGAGCCTGGCTCTGCTGGAGGTTTCTTCCTGTTAAAAGGGAGTTTTTCTTTCCACTTTTGCCAAAGCACTTGCTCATAGGGGGTCATATGATTGTTGGGGTTTTCTTTGTCTGTAAAAATGAATTGAATTATTATTTCAAAGTACCCAGATGTATGCATCCCGCTGCTGTATGTTAATGTTTATCTCGTTGTGCTTTAACTTTTCTAGCTGTGGTGTACCCATCATGCCCCAGAAGACATCCCTGTGTGCCTCAATAAGTCTCTAAGTGATCTCCAACTGGACTACCTGGATCTTTATCTTGTGCATTTCCCTGTTGGCCTAAAGGTTGAGCAGACATTTCCAATTCTGACAGTTTCACTGTCCTTTATTCTGCCATTCTTCATTTGGCTTTGACTTAAGAATAAGTTCATCTTCTGGAATAGTCGACCTTCAGGAGTCAACCATGTATTCAATTCCCATTCAGGCAAATTGGAGATAAAAGCAGAGACTCCAGTGCAGTATCCATCTGTTAAACTCACTTTAACAATAAAGACATTCTAGGCAAATTTATTCAAGGAGCTAGGTGCTGGTAACCAAATCAGCAAGCATGAGCACCTCTGTAAAAGAAGACGTTGTGGAAGTGTGCTGGTCTAGAATATTCTGGTGTGTGTTTTAACAAATGCCAAAGAGGAAAGATATCGGCAGTGATCTTAGAGGAGGAACTATCCATCGATCTGGGAAGGTCATTGCTGCTAAAAACAGCTGAACGAGCTTCTGAAACGTTGGATGCAGTTTTTCTGCTTCTGCATCCTGGCTTAGGTTTTGTTAGATCGACACGGTGTAATGTGTCAGGAGTTGTTGTTCATGTCAGGTTGTATTTAAAAATACACTGCTCAAAAAAAGGAATGAAAGCCTTAGAACTGAAGGAGGGTGCACTGTGGGGAAAGATGTGCCATTTGTCTGATGGACTTTTAATTTCACTGCAGAAAATGGGTGATGAGCTTTTCCCAAGGAAGGATGGAAAGATGGTGACCTCTGACGTAGACTACGTAGATGTGTGGAGGGTAAGAAGATACAGACTGTATGCTTGTTTGAATAACAGCACTGAATAATCATATGAGTAAATGTTAATGACAGATAAATGAACCATAAATGATAATAAAATGGTCAAAGTAAATAGTTATGACCCAGATGTGAACTGTGAATCATATAAATACAGCTCCATGCATCATTTAACTAAATTCTTATACAATCTTTTACATTTTTATCTGTGATCTAACTGATATTAAAAGCAGATTTTTTTCAGGCAAACTAAATTGTAAAAAGTTGTCTTGTGTTTGCAGGGGATGGAAGCATTGCAAGCCTCGGGGAAAGTAAAGAGCATCGGCGTGTCCAACTTCAGCATCCTGCAGCTGGAGAGACTCCTCGCTCTGTGCAGGGTTCCCCCTGCGGTCAATCAGGTACTGCAGATGCGTCCATTTACATTCGTTGAAGCTGCGAAGGCTCATTTCCACGAGCTCTACAACATCTCCTAGTTCATTTTGTAATTAACTGGTGTTTGTACAAAGATGTAGCATGTTCCCAGAGGTTTGTTTCTACGGTTACAATCAATCCCATTATATGTTATAGATAAAAAAACTTTTCCAAAGCTTTTGCACCTAACTAGCCTCAGACGGTTCATCACAGAAACACAGCTTTAAAGTCTGAAACACGAGGCTTGATTGCACAATGTGTGCTTCTACAGTTTTGGCATAGGTTAATCTCTCTCTGTTACACACACACTCATTATCTTAGTGAGGACATCTCATTGACATTATGCTTTCCCTAGCCACTTACCCTAACCATCAAAAATGAATGCCTAAACTTGTGGGGACCAAAGTGCTGGTCCCCACAAGTTTAGTAGCCAATTTTCTGTCCTCACAAAGAAGTCTAAATATTTACACACACACACACACACACACACACACACACACACACACACACACACACACACACACACACACAC
>NW_005187619.1:436498-495666 GCF_000239375.1 Pundamilia nyererei | reverse complement strand
TACCATTTCCATTTATTGTCAGTCTGTTTGAGCCAGTTATTAATTGCTAAGTGTAACAGCTGCTTAACTGATAGCTGATTTGAAATCGATCACTCTGATTGGTGGTTTTGGATTTCCTTTCATTTTCAGCCTATCCAGACCAACATAGCCTTGGTCCTTTGTGTGTGAGGAACAAGTTCAGATCATTGCAGTGGTAGCACACTGCTGCTGAGGAAATTCATTAGTGCTGTTTGCCTCCTCACATCACAATCCCTGCATTTATTTTAAATCAGAGCTCTTCATTTTTTGTATTTTGCATCACTGCTGTAACACACTTTCCTAGAATTTGGGGTAATAAATGATTTAACATCTCTTATTTTTTCAGCTAGCTGTATATAGAATGTAGTCATCGTGGTAACTTTAACTGCTTTTAATGACACAGATGGAAGCAATTTAAAGTTAAGGAGATATGGTGCATTGAAATTTCTGCCTTGTCCTCTCAGACAGTCTGTCCCTCCTGACAGTGACAGGAGGGACTTGAGGGACTTCCATTAATAAAGTGGAGGGTTGTCCACTTTATTAATGGAAGACAAAAGTGCTTCAGGTTTTGTAGAATTTTTGAAAAAAGAAAAAAAAAGTCATCAGTGGGTTATTCATTTTGATCAGCACTAAGATGCCTAAAAACGTTTCTTTCACTCTTTAAAGCCTTTTAACAGTATCAGCTGCTAACACCATTAGCTTTTGTAGCTGACCAATCCAACCACCAAATAACAGGCTAGGTCCAGCAGCAGCAACAATCCCACTGCAGTTTCTCCAGAAATCAGTCCTGTTTAAGTCAGTCACTATCAGTCCTGAACTAAGTTGTCAGACTTCTTACGACAGTGCGGAGTTTTGGAAAGCCGTGTTTAGTAAGGACTAGTAAACATTTTTTATTTTCAATTTAGTTGCTCAAAGTTGGACTTTGTTTTCCTGCATTGGTGAATCAGTCCGGAGCTGAATTATTATGATAGTGCAGATTCTTCCGGTGTCGTGTTCTTTTTCTTGTGATAATGTCACATGTGTTTTCTGTAAAGTGAGAAATTGTGAGCTACTGAAACGTTTTAGAGTCTCGACTCGACTGTTGTACGTTTACATGTCGTCCACAGGTGGAGCTACATCCTTACCTGATCCAGACAGATATGATGGAGTTCTGCAAATCCAAGAACATTGCCTTGACAGCCTACAGCCCCTTCGGTTCACCTGGGAGACCCTCAGAACTGTACGAGGTCTTGCCTCATGATCCGCACCGACAACCAAATCAGAAAAACAGACACGAAGAACTTTTTGTTCTTTAAATGTTTGAAACCTTTATTATATATACAGATATATCACATATCTCCAAGGCTGAGAAGATAAAAAAGAGATGTTTTTTGAATATTTTTAAAAGTTCGGCCAGTAAACTGACTCATAGGAAGTAAAGGTCATAACAAACTTGCTGTGCAGACTCTGGATCTCATTTTGATGAAGTGCAAACTATTTTATGGAATTCGACTATTGGGGTAGGGAAAAATAGATGTAAATATATCCTGATATTTAGGATGGTTTTCATGGCACAAACATAAACACATGCACATGGTGTGGTCCTCTTAGGTTGCAGATATATTTTATCTCAGTGGTTCTTTTGTGTCCCCATATTAGTTTGTCTCTTTCCATTTGGTAGAGCTAACTTTATGTCTCTTTGTGGTCTGCATCTTTTAGATATATGCAGCTAACAGTAGCTAATAGCTACATCCAACAGAGGCCTTGTTCATCTCTTAACCCGTCTTCATAAATCCTTCCGTGTTACAGGTTAAGAGAAGACACAGATCCATATAAGCTGCTGGAGGACCCAGTCATTGCTGATATCGCCAAGAAGCACAAACGCAGTCCTGCACAGGTCAGGTTGATAAAGTGTGTGTGTGTGTGTGTGTGTGCACTCATTAGTTAGTAACAGTGAACTTGTCTCAGGTCCTGCTGAGGTACCACGTGCAGCAGGGTGTTGCAGTCATCCCCAAGAGTGAAAAGCCTCACCACATCCTTGAAAACACAAAGGTAAGAAACCATTGTCGCTCTGGTGAGACAAAGATGCTTACCACGATTTTCTCGGTGGGGGTATTAAACCTGCACTCTTTTTAACGACCACTAGGGGGCATGCCCTCTGGTTGACTCACTGCACCATTGTGTGGTACAAATTGTTATTACACAAAAGGCCCCAGTTCAATTTCAGTTGACAGCGCCTCAGCAATTGTATAGTTTTAGTTCAGGAGTGTAGTGTAAGTATATTTAGAGCCTCGTTGTCGGTTTCCCTGCAGATCTTTGACTTCAGTCTGACTGAAGAAGACATGAGTGCTCTGAAGGGACTGAACCGAGGGTGGAAGGCCTGTGAAATTGAAGAGTAAGTCAACCACCTTCCTGCTGTAGCTGCATTCTCCAGCATCAAACCAATGATTGCTCTTTTGTCTCTCAGAATCAAGTCTCACCCGTACTACCCCTTCACCTGAGAGAGAAGACGCCACAACGACCAGCGCTGGAGCATCCATCAGTGACCTGTTTACTAATAACGATGAAATGTTTAGAATGATAAGAGCCAATGATAAGCTCGCTTTTCTCTTTTAATATTTTTTTTAATTAAAGAAAAAATGTACAAATGCACAGACGAATACTTCTGAAAAATGCAGTAGTAATGAATGCAGCTTTTGCTTCAAAGGCAGAGATGACATCTTTTAAAAACATTCACGTTTAATCCTAAAAGCAAGAACAAAAAAAACCTCTTTTAAATGCAGCTTGTTCTGTTTCCTGTATTTAGAGGAATATCAAATCTGTGATTCTTCCCAAATACGCAACTTCTAGAGAACCTTAACCGTGCACAGTTTTATCTGTTTTAGTAGTCGACAGCTTAAATGTCAACAAATCAGGCTCATTAGCAGACGACTGACGTCTTGTTCCACACGCTGCACTCACATTATTTACAGTCCACATTTCAGTGAAACTACAGAGCACCAAACAGCTATGCAGTTATGAGACAGTCAGTGGCAGCGACAGATACAACACTGATTAAGTCAGATGCAGCAAGAAAAGGAGGAGGGTTGCAAAGCGGCATCCATACTCAGAGATCTATTACATGTGAATAAAAGCGTCAGCTGCGCCATGAGGAGGTGTTGGCTGCCACTGAGAGTAGCTGATCTGCTGGGATCGTGGCTGAGCTTGACTCTGTGGCCTGCCTGCACTGTAAACAGACTGGAGGGTCGCGGATCTGCTGGTCACCGTGTCAGTCGTAGTACAGAATAATGGCTCCTCCATCTGGTTTCTGAGCTTCTGTGGCGAGGCTGACAGCGGCGGAGGCTTCACGGTGCACACGCATGCCGAAGCCCCTGCTATGCATTTGGGCAGGTCGGGCCCTCTGGACCACGCCCCCTTGTCTAGGTCGTATACCTGTGTGGCTCTGGAGAACGCCATGCTCTCCCAGCTGAAGCCCCCGAGAACATAGATCCTACCTGCCCACACAGCGAGCCCCGCCTCGCTGTTGGGCAGCAGCAGCGGCGCAATCTTGGTCCACTGGTCGCCGCGTGGGTCGTAGGACTCCACCTGCAGGATGTCGAAGCGTTCCGAGGTGTCCTCGTGGTCGTCGCTGCCTCCGATGGCATAGATTAGGTTGTCGAGGGAGGCCATGCAGTGCCAGCCCCGGGCCAGAGACATGGGTTGGCGTTCCACCCACACATCGCCGTCCCGCAACGGATTGTAGCTCAGGACGTCCCGGCGGTATGGGCCGATCTGATAGTTGTGACCGCCCGAGATGTAGACGACGCCACGGTGGACTGTACCAGCGTGACCGTAAGTAAGCCTGCAAAACACAAACAGTTTTTTACATGTGTGGAGTGTAAACGCAGTCCTCACAGCTCAGCTATCAGAGATATTCCTCAATCAAAGAGGCGGAGTCAGCAGTAACCTGGGCAGTCCTGCCACGTAGGTCCAGCAGTCCTCAGCAGGGCAGTAGACCTCCACTGACGACAAAGCTCCGGTATCATTCCTCCCTCCCACAGCGATCAGGTACTCTCCCACGGTCCCCAGGTAGAAGTCCACTCGCCGCTGGTTCATCGGGGCACCCTGCAAAAACACGCTGTTCGTGAGTCTGGGCTGCTAAACGACCTCAGACTATCAAAGCGGCTGGAGGGAGGGGACTTTTCTACACTCTACCCTGGTCCACTGGTTGTGGCGGGGGTCATATCTGTACAGAAGGTTACAGGCAGCGTCTCCACCGTTGTCCCTGGACGAGCTCCCGCCGGCGGTGAAGATGAAACCTCCCAGGACCGCCAGGCAGTGGTGACTCCGCTGGGCCGGCAGCTCAGTCTCCACCTTCCAGCTCCCTGTTTCAGCGTCCAGACAGGAAACGCTAGCGCTAAGCTCCTCCCCACGCTCGGAAACCTCAAAAAACAAGAGAAGTCTAGCTGTGAAGCTTCCAGGTTTCACTTTTCAGACAGCAGTGGAGACACGAGCCTCAAGATTAAAATACTAACACTGAAATCATATCACAGTAAGTGTCAGGTGTGAAGACATCAGATCTAAAGCAGTGAAATCATGAAATCAGCTTCTGTACCTCTCCTCCAATGAGCAGCAGTCTCTCCACTCCCCCCCTCACTGTGGTGCGTCCAGTTTGCAGGAGTGGTTGAGCGCTGGTCCTGGCGTGGTATGCCAGCGCCTCCTCCACCAGGGCCTCACAGCCGGCCTCCTCGGGCAGCAGAGCTCGCACATCTGGAAGCACCCTGCTTATGAGGTCTGCCACCGGGATCAGAGGGAACCGAATGTGGGAGAGGAGCTGCCTGGCGTGGGAGGTCCGCTCGGGCGTCTGGCTGAG
The DNA here is from genome assembly GCF_000239375.1 of Pundamilia nyererei. Lineage (NCBI taxonomy): Eukaryota > Metazoa > Chordata > Actinopteri > Cichliformes > Cichlidae > Pundamilia > Pundamilia nyererei. Next base: position 490,817 of record NW_005187619.1, on the reverse strand, counting down.
CCACTGCAGCGAGGCCTGGAGAAGCGCCTGCTCGCTGTCGTGCTGAACCTGGCGATGAAGAAAGGGGCTCTCAGAATGCTAACCGTGCTTTTGATTTCAGCTCGTCTGCTGAGCCGTGGTGAGAACGTCTCACCTGGCCACTGGAGAGGTAGGAGTTGAGTTTGTGGAAAGGAATGTCGCGCAGGAAGTCCGGGGTGAAAGAGAGCATGGAGAAATGTTTGAGGATGAAGCGGTCGACGAAGGCGCTGAGTCGCTCCAGGCTGTAGAGCAGCGCCAGCTGCTGCAGGTACAGGTAGTTGTCCTCGCTCACCTCTGTCTCCAGGAACTGGCAGCAGAAATCCACCGCTCGCCATACCTGAACAATGCATGAGTTTTTATAGGTAACATTAATTATCACCACCGATTGATTTTTAACAGTTAAACAGGTGATTTTAACAGGTGATTAAACCTCTCGCACTACAAACACAGAAATTCTTAGAAATATTATTTTCCTGATAATTTAGTTTAAATGCTCCAAAAGGAGAAGTTCAGTCAAACAGGTCACCCCTCTAACTTTAAGCCTTAACAGTATCTAAACTGATGAGCTATAAAAAAAAGTCTATTTTTCATGAAGAGAAAACTACTCGTGGAGATGAAAACCATTTTTGTATCAGGCTGTAAAGTATGTTTTAATATGGGAGTCTACTGAGATTGACTCACTTTTAGGGTCAGCCCCAAGTGGCCATCAGAGGAAGTGCAGTCTGGCCCTTTCCCTCATCAGCCCCAGAAGCTGCCGCTTGGCCTGCATCGTTAAACCTAACAGCTCGCTGGTTTCTTACCTGCAGGAGGTGAGCAGCTTCCAGCACATAGTCAATGTTTCCTCCGTCCAGTGGCAGCTCGCCGCTGTACAGGAAGTCCACCACCGCCTTCAGACCCACGAAGGACATCCCGACCAGCTCCACCTGCAGATAGGAAGAACACATGCGTGTGCTCTATTCCATTTACAACTTCAGTACAACTAAGATAGAAACAAAGGCTCCCACAAACGATCCACATTGATTTTAATATATTATTTTACGTACATAAATAAGCTAATTTCACAGTGTTGCCTGCATACCTCCTGCTGGTGCTCCTCCTTCATGCCCAAAGTAAACATAGCATTGAAATACGGGCTGGAGACCGCCAGCAGGGCTCGGTGAGCGGGGACGCGCTCGTCTTCAGCCACGAGGACCACATCGCAGAACTGGCCGTGCTGCCGCTGCTCGTTGAGGCCCTGCAGCAGTTCAGCAGCATGATCCACGCAGCGGAAAACCTGCAAACACAGCACAACATCACCACAACTCCTTACTCCAAACGGCTGTGTGCCCGCTCCCAGGAGCCTCCTCAGACACCTTGTTGAAAAGAACCAGGCTGCCTTTCTTCTTCTTTTTGCCTGCTTACTTTTGCACATTCCTCCTGATTCACACCCCAGATAAAACCAACTGCTGCCAAACTTCAGTTCTTGGCACTCGCAGTGTTACTGTACAAGTAGTAGCGAGAGATCTGCAGAGATTTTCATTGTCTGATTTTGTCTCTCATGCTAGAAATGAGCTGACTTCTCAACTTACCAGAGGGATGAAAACAGTCCCCAGATCCTCTGCACTTTGGATAGACAACTGTCTACAACTATTAGTCGATTAACCTGAAGCTACTTTACAGACCATGCGATAATTTTTAACAATAATAACACTGACCTTAGACGATTCGCTAATCCGCTGGGGTCGACATACTCGGCTCGATTTGTCCATTACATCCCCCCAGGAAGGCATCATCTAAAGCACACGCACACAGGTTTTACTGTAATTCTCTCACAACTATTAACTAATTAATAAGTTACTCAAATAATGCATCACATTGTTTAACTGATTCAGTTATTTTCAAGAAAAACTGGAAGAAATGTTCTATTTGGAGTTATTGGAGTCAAACAAAACAAGAGATCTGAGGATATTCCCTTCAGCTTTGACTCTGATGTTTGATTTATTGCCCAGTAATAAAATAAAAATCGTTCATGTTGGTACAGGACTTGTAACAGTTCATGAGATCAACAAGTGTTTGGTGTGAACGAGCATGCTGGAGTCTGAGTCTCATCTGAAATATGAGCTCTGATGCTTTAGATCACAGATATTATGAACCACACTCAGCTGAGGGTTCACGGCCCTTCCTAAACACAGGAAGAGGAGACAAGCTAGAGCCGCGGCTCTCGGGCCTTTAGCGAGATGAGGTACATACAGCTGAAAAGCCCAGACGAGAAACCGTGTCACTGCCGCAGAGCCACTGGCAGCAGCGCTTCCAGGCGGACCTGAGGCGGGTCAGAAGGCGGCTCTTCTGTTATTCCGTCAGCAGCAGCATCTAAGGGTCCCGCAAGACAGCCGAAGAACAAACTGCTGCATTTTGTCCAGGAAGCAATAAAAATTCTTCAAACTTCGCTCTTCGTCCACCGTCTTCTTACAGAGACTTATTACCGGTGACACACGCTGTATTGGACCACAAAAACAGCTGGAGCAAGCAGCCAGGTGGAGTTAGCTTAGCCGCAGGTTAAACATCAACTGAACTTCCGGTTTGAGTTTTCAGAATAAACTCTTGCATGTTTATTTATTGGTGGGTTATGTTTACAAGCTATGAGCTTACAGATGAATAGAAAATATATGTTTATAAACATTTGCTAATTTTTGTTGGTAGGAAAATATTTGCTTATTTTGTGTATTGAAAACCAACGGTCTCTGAGAAGCTGAATAGATATTGAAATCTTTGGAAACTATAACAATAATAACAATAATACAACAACAACAATAACAATAATAATAATAATAATTATTATCATTATTATTATTATTATTATTATTATAGTAGTAGTAGTAGTAGTTCGATTTACCAGACAAGATTAAAAGCTAAACGCAGTGTTCAAAAATAACTTCTCGAGGCTTTGTTTTATTTTGAAGTCAACGACTTTAGGCCGGATGTTGTTATTTACATCAATACATTATGAAGGCCATTGAGTGACCAATAACAACGCCAAACGGTACTGTGCACAAGTCTTGCGCCACCCGTCTTTTCTCTACGTTATACGAGCATATCGGGAAATAGAAAGAAAGGGAACAACGTTGCTAAAGATCACCTTCAAAAACATTACAAGTCTGACTCCTTTGAAACAAAAGGAGGTGGTTCAAGACTTTTGCACGGTACTGTAGATAAACAGCTGCTAAATGAATGAATGAATATATTAAAGAGATAAACGGAGGCCTATCGGTTTTATGATACAGTTAACCTCGATTAATAATCTGAAAGAAAACAATATTAGTTAAACAATGTGGGCCTGGACAGGTCACCAGTCCAGGGTTTACCTTGCCTCCTAAATTTGTCAAATAAAGTTTGTCCCGTTCAGGGAAAATGAGTTACACAGAGAAAGGAAGTGGACTTCTATGAAAAGCCCCAAAAGCTATTGATAAAAGACATGATAAGATCATTTATTTTTATTCATTTATTTTTATGAGTGATATATTTATTTTGAATATGTTTGGTACACAGTTAAAACATGGAGCAAGTTTGCCTCTTTTACGTCATAGAGTTGACTGCACATGAGCTAACTGGAGACCAGGTAGGAGCAGGGTGCCCTATGGGAGGAACACGAACAGGTGGATGAAGTGCGATGCTGTGGGGAATGCTTGGCTCAGAAACTTGGCTCCTGGCTTCGGTGTGGCGATTACTGTGATGGAGTAACTCCCATCACGGCAGCAGTGTTCCTTGTGCAATAATGTTTAGAGATGCTAACTCTAGCTTCCTTGTCCACAGCAGCCACTTCTTTTTTTTTTAACTCAGTGTTTCTGGTGCAAAAAGTAGCTTCTGTAGTGAAATGCGAATCTAAGAAAACTCCGAACTGTGATGTTTTGAAGTTAAGGCTAAAAAAAGACAAAAGTTATGAACAAAGCACCATTTTGTTTGGACAGCTCCTTAGTCGAAAAGCTGCTCTGAGAACAGAGGACTTTAAATACAGTTTCTTTTGCAGTGGAAAAAATGGAAGGAAGCAGTTCTGTCAGAAGGCCCCACAAGCACGGCCTTTCTGTGATTAAAGTAAGGACACAACATTTATCAAGCTGTCATATTCATATTTAGGATGTTTAATAAGGAGAGAACATCTTCTCTCTCTCTCTCTGCGGCCTGCATGTAACAGCAGCTGTAGACTGTGAGGCAGACAGATGGAGATGAGGCTGAGAGACAGAAGACATAACCAGCCCCCCTCCTGCAGTCTAACATAGTTATTTGTGTGCTTATTGCGGACCACTGAGTCTAAGTTTGCAGGAAAGATTGATGAAAGCTTGTGACCGACAGCAGGTCGACCAGCAGGTGGCAGGATGATGCAGGCACAAACAAACCAGGAGGTACAGCTCAGTTGGGCTTATGCCAGTGTCAAAGAGGAGGGAGATGACCTTTGACCTCTAGCTAGCCTATTTGATCAGTGGATGTTTTAAGCCCAGCTCGTGGGTTCACGGTGTAGTTTATGTGAGTGTAATGACCAATGGCTTTGTGTCAGACTAGTACCTGTTCCTCAAATTAATTCATCTGCACTCTGCTGTGTAAAGTTGCGCTAGTAGGTAAAAGAAAGACCGGAAGTTGATCGTTTTAACTTAAGAATAAAAGTATCTAATTAAAATAAAAATGAGCAAATGCCAAAAAAAAGCAAAACAATTGCGCTCATTCTCATGTTATTGTATAACATATGGCATATGTATTGCTTCCATTTTTACACCTTTTCCTTTGTGAAAGTTGTTTTTATTCTGCTGAATCATTTTTGATACACTTTTACTTTTTTCATGTTTCTGACAGAACTTTGGCTGTCAGTACTGATAAACAGAGCCAATAAAAATAATCATTCACTGTAAGAGCAATTAAATAAGAAATGTCAATCTGGAATCAAATCGCTAAAAGATATATAATGTGTAATATTAGAATGAGAGAAAGAGAATTCACATTTATTTATTCCCTTACTAACAGGAAGAAATCTTCAGCACAACCAGGCTCAGAACCAGGATTACTGCCCACGTGATCCTGAAATATACAGAATTATAGAAACAGAACGTTTCTGTTAATTCAAAGAAATTCAAAGAAAATCTCTTGTCCACAAAAAAGGACGTTTTACCTGTAGTGATTACTAATAGAAACCTATAATAATATTATTATTTATAATAATAACATTTCATGGTAATGCAAAATGTAAAATGGCTAAATTTGGTTTCAAGTCACTTTTGAGAACTTGCTGCTTTTGATTTTGTTTAGAAAATCCCTGCCGGAAAGTGTCGCTGCCTGTCGCCGTTGCCTTGACAGCGCTTCTTTTGCTAAACGCTCATTGACCAGGAGGAGGTGAACGCAGCGTCTGGGGGAGCTTCTCTGTCTGTCTGCTGGCAACCTGATTGACTAACATCACCCACGCCCATAAAGTGGTAACATACAGGAAATGAACCGAGCTGCTAGAAGAACAGCCGTCTTTTCCCGCTGAGTCTGACCGGCTTGATTGTTCCAGTGCAGTGGTCGTGATTTCCGACTGAAGCCCGCCGTGAAACGCTATCGGTTCTAGGTCTGATGTGTAGCATCCACTGTGCAAGTTAGCCGCTTTAGTACCGTGTAGCTGGCCCTCCCTGGTTCGGACCCATTCAACGCTCATTTTGCCTGCCTAACACTTCTCAATCCGAAAAATGGCAACCCAGATCGATAAAGAGGCTTGCAGAGAGGCTTACAACCAAGTGAGGGACGATAACACTGACATCAATTGGTGAGTGTGCGGGCACGGTTACTAACCCATACTCCATTGAAGATTGTGACTGTTTTATATTAACGCTAAAATTACCGAAAATGAATGACACACGTGCATAACCCTGCATCTGTCTGGTGGTATTCCAGCACTTATCCACTTCGGCTACCATTAAAACACCAAATAGAGTATTTATTTGATGTGGTGTTAGTTAAAAATGTATTTCTCTCTGTCTGTTACCGCCCACTGTTCCGTCTTTTCAATGAGGAAGAGCGCAACATGAAGAGACGGACTTGCTTTTGAAAAAGTTGAAATTGTCTTTAAATAAGCGTCGTTTGAATAAGCGGATACATGCCGAATAGCACACTAACTAATAAAGGCCAATAAAATGTAATCAGCTGTATGTTTGGTGGCGTTTACTTGTGCATTTCTGCACCAGAACTTTAAATTACCCTATGTTCCTATGCAGTTACGCCTGCTCATTGCGAAAACGCGCCAGAACGGCACATTGCGGACTGTTTCTTTAGAAAAACTGGCCAAAATACACGCAGCGTTCGCTGTCCTGTCCCTCGGATGTGGCTGATCTGTATTCTGACTGTTCAGCGGTCACACGGCGCACTGTTATCAGGCCCGGCGGGGCAGAAGTAATTTCCTTTGTCCTGTATTCAATGGGGAAAATGTTATAGTGGTGACACTTGCAGATGGCTGATACACAGCTGCCACCTTGCATGGGCGTCTCAGGCATTTTTCTGCAATGGTGTGTGTGTGTGCGTGTGCGCATTATGCAAACTCATGTGATCCAACAGGAATTAACCCACTGTGCTCCTTCCAGGGCTGTGTTTAAATATGAGAACAACATCATCGTGCCTGGAGGACAAGGGACTGACTATGAGGACTTCAAGATGCTGTGCACAGGTAAGACTGGATCAGTTTTAAACGCAGGGCTGTGGCTGTGTAGCTGGCTGCTGTAGATTCTGTAAAACAGCCTATATATCAGGCAGCTTGACTTGGCGGGACACTAATCTTTTAAGACTCTGTGCTCCATCACCCAATGAGCCTTGAGCCTGTGACGAGGCTGTCAGAGCACTTAGCTGTGTATTCATTGTGTTGCATAATCTGGTTCACAATATCTCAGGTTTTTTTACTACAGGGCGGCCTACATTTGTCTATTGGTGCAAACTACAGTGGAAATATGTTAACTTTTAGCTTTACTCCTTCAACGAGCTGATGTTCATTAATATTTCACTGCCTCTAACAAGAGAGCCTCCAAAGCACCCATCGGCCGCTGTGGTGAATGACTTCCAGTGCGCAAACCTTTTATGTATAGATTTCAAAAAACCCATCTCACTCCGGTTCCCCTTTAGAGAGAGCGAAGCATCTGCTCAGATGATGGGTGTGGCAACTGCTAATGCAAGCTCTTTAAAGCTTCAGGGCCTCCTGTGTCTCTCTACTTCCTGATGTCTAGAGCTCACATTCCTATGTTGAAATCACTCCTTTACAACAGTGCTTTACATGTAACCGCTCAGCTGCTGCGTTCGCTATTAGTTCCTGTTCAGTGATGACACGCACATCTCCCTCTGTGGGCTCGTTTGCCTTATTTAGCAGTGAAGTTGTAACCTGCAGAAAAAACCCCTCTGCGTGCGTGCGTGCGTGCGTGCGTGCGTGCGTGCGTGCGTGCGTGCGTGCGTGCGTGCGTGGGAGGAGCTGCCGCAGACTTGAGTTTAGTGAGTTCAGATCAACTCTTGTAGAATATTGATCTTAAACTTATACTGCAGCAGGAAGTGAAAAAAGAAGATGCTGCATGCTGGGGTATTGTTTCACCAAGATCTGGTTCCTCATTTTTTTAATGTAGTTTAAGACTTTTTAATCCTAGTTTCTTCTGAGAAAATGTAACTGCAATCAATGACTTATTTATTTAGAGGTATATATTATTAAGTAGACTCTTCACCATGTTGTAAAGGAGACTTTCACTTTTTAAGTCGTCCAAATGTATATTTTGAAAACAATCACCTGTAAGCCAAAATGAATGCCCATATAACCACCAGACGATGGGTGATTCAGAGATGTATCGACTTTTCATCTTTCTGTGCGTTACTGTGCAGTTAAATTCAGGTGGTTCTTGTTTTCAGAAGATGAATCCTAACCAGCTTGTTAGGTGAACTTCCATGAAATATGGTTCAGACTTGTCAGGTTCCCCTCAGGATGAATTATAAGCACAGGGTGATCTGTGCCCAGGCATAAATTGGATTTTTATGGATTGCTGTCTTAAAACTAAAATAAAGAATTCTATTTATTTATATATTTCCACCTGTGTCACGGCGGTGCAGCGGTGTCGCCTCTTTACGAGAAGGCTGTGGGTTCAAATCTGTCGCTGAGCACGAGCTTGCAGCTTCCTCCCACAGTCTGTAGGCATGAATGTGAAGTTAACTGGTGAGTGTGGATGTGGGTATGAATGCTGCTTTCTCTCTGTGATGGCCCTTTGATGTCCTACCCCACACGCTGCCACGTTTCTTCTGGAAATAAACGAAGATGCACATCTGTACGTTTTTAGCAATTTCCAAACCTGAGGTCTGATCTTTTTAATCAGTTGTGTACAAATAGCTCGAAGTGCTAATTATAAAAGGTGGTGTGAGCTCATTAGGAGGAATCCAGCTGCCTTGACCTCACCGGCCTCAGGCCTCGCTGTTAGCATAGATTAAAAACACCAAATTTGGACACAGTCGACATGCTGGTAACACCACTCCTTGCCTGATCCACCTGACACCGTCCACAGGAGACGGCTCTGGTTGCTTTCAGAGGGGACGGGTGGGTGTGCTCGGAAAGGCAGGGTGTCGCCCGACAACTGCTGAAATGAAGGCACTTAATGCAGAACAACCTCTGTGCCGACAGGTCGCTGTTCTGCCTCCTCATCGTGTTGTAGTTTCAGTGCAGATTTGTCTGCAGAGTCAGCATGGCTTTAAAGGAAAGATAAACCAGGAAGAGAAAGGCAGAAGGAGGAAGTGGGAGGGTGTGGTTCAGCGCCAGGTCGGGTGAGGATTTGTGTCTGTACTGGTTTTCTCTCTGGTGGCTCAAACCACGATGAGAGCCATGACAAAGAGTTCATTAATCGCATATAGCAATATTTGGATGTGACAGAGATTGATTCACAGACATGTCTGAGTCAGGTGACTGCTTGTGCAGTGAGGTGTTGACACGAGGGATGTCCTCTGTGGCTGATAAGACTGTTTATAGTGGCTGGTCCTGTCCTGACAGCCTGTATCAGCTGCTCCAATGTAAAGATAAGACGTTTCACTGTGAAGACTTCAACGCAGCAGAGACTTAAAATAAGCCAGTTTACATCTTCAAACCAAAGCCACTGAATTTCCTGCTGAAATGCTTCCTCGTCAGGACATCACAACTTAATAAACCTAAGATAAAATCGCTTAATGTTGTGTTTTTCCCAATAGTTGATTGAATACATCAGAATGCACATAAACAACCTTTTCCACTTGGATTGGATTCACATGTCTGTACTGTGGCTTTTGGTCAATACAGAATACTGATCAGGCACCAGTGTTAACCCTAAACTATGTCCTTCACTGGAAATCATTCTTTTATATATAAGGTAGCAAAATATAGCAATAAATATGGAAAAGGACATAATCGCATTCAAGTGCAGGTAAAGTTTCCCAGCACGTGGGTTAAAATAACCGTATCCTAAATAAAGGAATGGTGCATCCCAGCAGTACAAGGAAGTGAGGAATGACCTTTCAGCTCTTTGTCACAATAACTTCACACAGGCCTTTATAAGCACCACGTGTGAATTTGTTGATATCAGCCAACATGTCTGACATTCAGCCAATATATCAGTGCAGCTTTTTACTCTCCAACTTCTTTCAGAGAACCGAGGTGTACGTCAGGACTTTTAATGACCCATTTTAAACTTTTCATTCGAATAGAAAATAGAGTTTAGCTTTTTTCCTGATGACAGACTTTTTTATAAAGCTGTTGGCATCCGATACTCCACTCCACTGGTGACATTTCCAAACCAATAGATCACAGGTGGAGAGTGGAAAGTTGGCAGAGCTGCAATAACAGGAAGTTGAAAGAATCAGAAAACTTTATTGATCCCACAGGAAATGATGAAATTAAAGTGAAATTTGAGGATGTGGAATTCGAAGGCACTGTGAAATATTAGGGACCTTTACTTTTCTGGCACATGTACAGATGCGGTGCCCGGTCGTCACAGAAACGGGTGATGTTAAAACAACTTGTAGTGAAAGGCGAGGAGCCCGAGCCAAACCCTCCCTGCAGCCAGCGGCACTCAGACCCGGGTGGAGGGACGGTGCTGTTGATGCTTCAGGGCCGTGTTGCATCTAAATGCTGCCTGGTGGAGCTTTTAATGTGACACTGAAATATTTTGGCTGTATTTGTGCCATAATCTGAGATTTGTGTATCGAATGCTTCCATAAGTCTTTGAACTTTAGAGGTATTCATTCAGCCTTTATTGGTTTGCAGCTGAGTCTGTATGTTTGCAGTGCAGTTATTCCCAAAATGAAACGGCTCTTTGCCCTGCAGCCCACAGAGAACAACATCTGGAAGATGGTAATGAGTAATCTGTGGAGCACCTGAGGGCAGGGCGGGCAGGAGTGTGTTTATTGGACAATGTGTTGACATCCTGCAGGCGTGATAAGGCATCTGCACTTTCCTTAAAATTCAAATATAAGTCCTTTCCACGTTCTCTGACTTCTTAGACCAAACAAGGCTCCAGCAGAGTGGTATGCTGGATTTATGCTTCTGCATTGGTGTTCGCTTGTGGCTCTTTGGGCCTTAGAGAGAGGCATTGTGGGAATTCAACCAAAGCAGTTGCCGCACAGACGCGCTTGGTGTGCAGTTATTTCTAAAAAGCAAACGGCAGGTCAGCTGACGGTGACGATGCTGTGGTGCTGATTGGTTTGAAAAGTTGCTTTGAACAGCAAACAAGGACTATTTAGTTCCCCACAAAGAGGAAGAGAGGCTTTTTTTTTCTCTTTAAGCACGTAAAGACGTTTTACTACTAACAAGTTGTTAATACTTTCTGAATGCTTTAGTTTAGCCACTAGCACGGAGAACAAAGGGACTACGAGAAGATTAGTCGTCATTAGTGGTTCTTCCACATTTTTTTTTCGATGCTGTCCCCTTTTGACTGCACACGCCTACAACATGTAGATGTGGGTCCCACAGCTACAACAGGAGTGGGGAACTCCAGGCCTCGAGGGCCGGTGTCCTGCAGCTTTTAGATGTGTCCTTGATCCAACACAGCTGGTTTAAATGGCTTTATTACCTCTTCAATTTGTCCTGACCGCCTCCAGAGGCCTGCTCATGAACTAATCATTTGATTCAGGTGTGTTGACCCAGGGTGAGATCTAAAACCTGCAGGACACAGGCCCTCGAGGCCTGGAGTTCCCCACCTCTGGTCTACAGCATGCAGATTTGCAAAGGAAAAACACTAGTCTTCTCCATATTTAGGTTTTGCTATTTTTTTTGTGGTAAGAACAGAGAAGACCACCTTCTGCCAAAAAGCAAAGGAAGCATCTCCAAAAACGATATTTGTAGAAGTCTTCAGATGCTTGTGATTTATAAACCAGGACAGAGAAGTTCCTGTGAAACTTACAGATCATGTAGCTATATCACTGCTCTCTGTCCATCAGCTGTCTCCAATCATTTTGTAGGTAACAATGAGTCCTAGCAGTCATTCTCAGTTGGTGTCTTCAGAGTTTAAATAGGTTTAACTTTGTATTTAAACCACTAAGCTTCCATGCAGTTACGGTGTCTGTTTATCAAGAGAGATTACGCTCTGATAGGTGGTTTTTGATTGAATTAACCATTTCACTTATTTTCCAAGTACCAGTGCCAAATATGTGTTTCACTGTCACTAATGTAAATGCTTTTCTTCATATACCAACTTTAACTGAACATCTTCGGCTTCTGGACTGTTAGTTTGGTAAAACTGAACCAACTTTTCAAAATTCTCTGGAGGGGCAGCCAATCAGAAGAAAGTTTGCTTAACAGAAGGGGGAGGAGCTAAACAGTTTTAGTCAGAATGAATTGAGGGGTAGCACCAAGGCCCATCAAAAGATGAATAAGGACCATTTTTGAATTATGAATAGAATTCAAGAGTAAATGTATGGATGGCAAAGACACCAACCATGATTTTATCAAGTTCTTGATTCGTCATTTTGTCTGTCAGATGCCAAAAAGAAATAAAAGTCGCTGCTTGTAATTTAGCACATCTTGTGGTGATGTCGAACATCAGTCCAAACAGTTCAAATGTATTCAGTTTAATATCCTCTGAGGAAAAGAAAACAATGAAGTCCTCAAATGAAGAAGCTGAGGAAAGAAGGAAATTAGGAAGGATTTGGAGGTTTTGAGCAAAACGTTAGTCTCTGTATATCTATCTGTACATATGACAGATAACACACTGCCTGTATAAAGTTAAAGAGCTGACCACAACGGAATAAAAAGCTTGAAGACTTAAAAAACAGGTCAGTCAATTTCGTTAAGATTTTAACCACCAACATTTATACTTGATCTTTATTCTTAGTACAGAAATTCTGAATTGGTGCATGGCTGAAATTATTCATCCATCTATTCAAATGAAGTGACCGTTCCTTAATCTCTACTCAGAATTTTGAGTTAGCAGATGAAGAGCACATTCATGATTTTCTTAAGATTTGGTGGAAAGCTGCATCTGAGTGGAAACCCAGGATCCCGAGGCGGCGCGAGTCGGACAAAAGAAGCAGCAGAAATGTTTGTTCGTTCATGTCGGCGCGCTTGTTTGTATTCGGGCGTTATTCTCAGATTGCAGTGGACCACCGTGACAGTGACGGGCGTGGTCACTGGGAGGTTTGCGACACAACCGCAGGGCTCACAAACGATTTTACTCATCTAGTCTACTGACCTGAATACTCCCCGGCTGCACAGACGCGCTCTCACAAAGCGTCCCTCTGGTTTGGAGTGCTGGGACTGTGCCACTGGGACAAAAGCACACAACTCTGCACAGCAACACTTAAAATGTAAAACTGGTGATCAACGCACAAACTCTACAGTTACAGTTTTAACTGATCGATGGTGGCCAGTTCTGAATAGACTAATAAAACTTAGTGGATAGCATTGGGTTGCATAAATAAATATCCAGCGATGTGTTTGCAAATATGAAAATAGCAATAAGTTATGTCCGCATGACAACAGCCCAAAATCTAAAGACAATTAATGCTTAATGTGTTGTATTTCTTTGATAGTGTGTTTTATAACTCCATCTGGTGCCATCCTTTCTTCCTCACTGATTGGTTAGTCGATGTGTTCGGCTTTAATCTGTCTTGACTCGTGCATTCCCGTCTTCCCTCAGACGACGCTCGTCTGTTTGGCTTCCTCCGGATCACGACGGGAGATGCCATGAGCAAACGAGCCAAGTTCACCCTCATCACCTGGATCGGGGAAAGCATCAGCGGGCTGCAGCGTGCAAAGATCAGCACGGACAAGACGCTGGTCAAAGACATTGTGCAGGTCAGTGACGGGAGAAAGTAGCAATTAAAATAATGGTTCCTTTGGGGAAACTGGTGGCTTTGCATTCGCACGACACTGGATTCAGAACAAAAACAACGGAAGGATAAATGTGTTATGGACTCTGTATTTCTGAGGCCATATTTAAAGGTGGACACAGGCACTCTGAGGTCACCCATCGGTCAGCGCCCCACAGTTTATCAGCCAGTGTCCGTTTTGACAGATATTTAGATTTTTAGTTTCAGTCATAATGTAGACACCTGAAGTCTCTTTGCTTCAGTTGACTAAATCAGCGGCCCCCAACCCCCGGGCCTGGGACCGGTACCGGGCCGCGAGAGTTGAGGCTCAGGTGTGAAATGTCTGGTTTTCAGGGTTTTTATCGGTGTTCAGCGTTATTTTGTTATCGTTTTTATCGTTTACTCAGTTTTCCTGGGTCTTTTCAGTGTGTTATGAATAAATCTTCTTTTTTTCGGTACCGGTACTAGTTTTATTTTGTTGTATTTATCCGCAACACCTTAAAGGCCGGTCTGTGAAAATATTGTCGGGCATAAACCGGTCCGTGGCACAAAAAAGGTTGGGGACCGCTGGTGTAAATGGCATGAGACTGCAGTCGTCCAAGTCTAAAGTTGATTCAGCTCAAAAAAAAAAGGTGTAAAAGTTTATTATGTACGGTGAGAGTTTACAAAGGTCACAGTTTACAGAGTGTCTTATTTTGCTTGTCCACACTTCTCTTCCTCCCATGTGTTGACATTTTGTTGTGTTGTCAGGAGAAACGGGGAAGATGGGTGCTAACTTACTTAAGCTAATTAACTTAATTAGCTTTGATTTATATTTGAATCATTGACAAAGTGTCAGTACTTGTCATTATAGTTTTTGTCCTCATGCATAAGATTTATTTAGCTGTGTCAGAAGAAAGTGTACCCTGTTGGGTCCTATGATGAATTATTGGTCAACAAAATTAACACTGTTGTTAGGTGAGACTATCAAACATGACGTATGAGCTGTACGGCTGCAACGTGAAAACCTTGGATGCCCGCTAATGACCATTTAATTAGTATCAGACTAATAAAGTTCTTGCATTTAGCTCGAGTTAGCGGTGGTGAAGCCTAGCAAGTGACCTTTGGACATAATTAACGGTACATGTGGAGGTTTGGTTTCTGATAGAGACGGCATGATATCACCTTTTAATGTCAGATTCCGATATCATAAATTTGGATATCTGCCGCTATCGATATGAATCCGATACAGCGCATTTTGTAATCAATAAAACTGTTTTTTTGTAAATATCTTCCTGCATTTTGTATACAAATATTAGGGAACCACCCCCCGCCCTTAATCGATGTAATCAACTTTAATTTAATGCATGTGTAAAACAAATGCACAGAAATCAATTATTTTTCTACAATATTTAAATAGATTCAACATCTTTCTTCAACAGAATTGCAGACTGCACAGATGGTACCAAAGGAAAAAGTACTATAGCTTACCTGGGTGTATATTAGACTTATTAGTTACTATCCACAATAATGGATTTCTATACATTTAATCGGATGACCACTTTTGTTGTAAGATTCAGATAATTATTTATTCAAAGTTTTTAAATGACATAACAAAGAAAAGTATTTCTTTGTGCCCCCCTTTCCCTGTTAATGCCCTACCTGGCCCCCGACAAAACTTTGCTAGACCCGCCCCTGCACAGATACCAGCTGTCAGCTGCTTAGAAAAGGATCCTGGTGTTATTTGTCTCTGAGAACTTCCCTTCAACTCATTCATGTCACCTAAAAGGTAAACCTGTTTCTCCATCACAGCTCTGATGATTCAGTAAGGACATCTCCTGGTTTCATCTTCATGTTTCCCTCTCACCAGATATCCAAACCATATCATGACCAGCAGCTTTACAGCTGTGGCTCCAGCAAACATCAGCTGATACTAGAAATGAATATTAAATAAATTCTAACAACAGCTGATCAAGCTTAAACGTGCTGCTGTTGTTTATCCGCTGGTCTCCTCTCTCTGGTGCAAAGTGGGCGATAAACAAACAAGAAAGACGGACTTGCGGCAGAAGAACCGATCAGCTGATCATTGATCAGTTTCATGTTTGAAGTAATAACAGGAGAGGGAGGGGGGAGAGAATGAGAGAAGTAGATGCAACTGCGCAGCAAAGACAGAATAACTCCAGCTTTGTGTCCATTTTTTAATTCTAGCTGAAGTCCGGGACAAATCGCTTCCTTTTTTTTTTTTTTTCCCCAAAGTCAAAGTCAACTTTATTTGTCAATTCTGCCACATGTACAGGACATACAGAGAATAGAAATGTCGTTACTCTCAAACCCTAGATGAAATAGCAATGAACATTTAAATATAAGAAAGTGATTAAAAAATGCAAATAAAATAATTAAAAAGTAAAAATTTAAATAAATACAATACAAATTAACAAGAAAGCTATACAATATACAGTATACAGTATTCAGGTAAGGGTAAATGACATTGAGTGTAAACCAGGCAGAGTAGTGCAAATAGTGCAAATGGAGATTTAGTAATGTACAGTAAGAGATAGTATAACAACAACTTTTCACCTCAGTATGGAACTCTGATGGCCAGTCCAGCTGTGGCTCAATATATCAGTTGTTAAGCTTAACGTGGAAATACTCTGCAAACATTCAGGGATGAACTTACACACTTGCTTTACTTCTCTGGGATAGTTTTCGCCAAGATGAAATGCTGGGGTTAGGAAGCATGTAGCGAGGCTCCAAATGCTCCAACAGACCACACAGGTGTCGCAGACAACAGCCGCTCTATCACGTGACACATACTGCTCCGATGCGCCCAGCTGGGTTACGCCAAGTAGCGCGTTTTGTGAGGTGATTTTGTGATACTTCGGATCGGATTACATTTTTTTTATTTCTCTCCGATATCCGATCCAGTAATTTAAGTCAGTATCGCACCGATACGTAATATCGGATCTGTCCATCTCTAGTCTCTGACTGTTTTTCAATGTAACCTTTATTCGGCTTGTGTCATTGGGGTTAAAGATCACTTCTGTGGGGAAACCTTCCACCAGAGCAGGATGACAGTCAGTCCATGCAAATGAAATGATGTTGAAAACCAAGTGATGACAGTGAAATCAGGAAAATGACACAAAACAAACGATGAGGTTACAGGTTATAAACTTTTATAAACCACAGAAGAAATTCAGCTCTTGCCATCGGATTTCTGTAGTATCAGAGTAATGTAGTTAAAGCTATCCGTGCATTCATGAGTTGTTAAGAAACGGCCGTTTCAACGTGACAATGGTGACAAAAAACAAAGAAATCCAGTGGACTAGAAATGCTGCACTCACCTGCAGCACAACAACACAGCACATTAATGAGCTTAAAGAGCGCGGCTGCATTTACCAATTACCAAATTACCAAAGAGGCTTATATGTTGGTGTTAACAACGTCAGAGTGGCCAAAACATTTTTAGCTTTGAATTCACGCTGAGCTGATAAAACGCGGCAGGTTGCTCAGGACGAGCAGCCAGTTCGTTGGCAAACAGGAAGTCGATTCAGTTGTGGTTATTACTGCGGAGGAGGTGAAGAATTACAGGATTAAAACCAACAAAGTAGTGTTGAAATAACACCTCGGTTCAAAAATAATATGGCTTGCTAGAACATGTGACTACCTCGTGCTGATGAGCTCCAGCAGTGGAACATGCTGCATGACGGGTTTTGGATGCAGAAGACTGTATTAGCTGTAATAATACAGATAATATCGGTGCCTAAATTAAAGTTGTTGGTGACACTTGCAAGAAATGACGCGTAGCTTCGCCCACCTACACAGGAGCTGATGATAACTCACCGGTAGCCTGTCTGCAGCTGCTGTAAGCTGCTTTGCAACCCACCTCCACCCCAGAACCTCCTTTAAATGCTGTCTCAGACTTGATTAACAGCAGCTGCTTTCCCTCTTATGCATTCAGTACATCTTCATGGAGGGGCAAATGTCAATCAATTTGTCACTAACTTATTATGTAATTTAATTTTTCCCCCTATTTCCAGTTTACCTTTTAATTTGTATTAAACTGTGAAGGAGTTTATTGAAAGCATCCTCATAATGTGCATCTAAATACAGGCTGCTTATCGTAGGGATGCACGCCTGTAATTAGGCAGATGATATGGTGTTCATTATTGTCAGCAGGTCATATGTATGATGTGGGCTATCGCCAAAATTACTTTAGACATCTCCAGTATCGTAGCAGAATTTCACAATCGAAGCTTCATGTTTTTAGAAGATTTTAAAGAAAGCTGTCTTGGATTAACTGCTGGACTGAGCAGAGAGAAGTATACATGCGGTCATAAAGTATGCTCGAGTAAAGTCCTGTTAGCTTTGAGTGTTCTCATGTAGATGCATTCTGGTATCGCTGGTCTTCTCTGATCTTCTCTTCTCTCTGTGCAGAACTTTGCCAAGGAGTTCATGATCAGCGACCCGCGGGAACTGGATGAGGACTACATCCGCACAGAGTTGAAGAAGGCCGGCGGAGCCAACTACGACGCCCAGGCCGAGTAAAGAAGTGCCACTGGAAGGGTCGGGTCAGGGCGGAGCGGCTGTGGGTGGCGGGGTGGGGTTGGGTTGTCTAAATGGGGGGGCGGGGAGTGTTGGGACTGGGCTGCTACCTCTCGGGGAGAGGGCAGGGCAGGATGGAGAGGGCACTAGTGACAAGTAGACCGTCACAGGAAGCTGAACCAGCTTACTGAGGAAAAGCCTCTTTGGATGTGTCCACATCTGTATCAGGGTGCTTCTGTCCTCGATTTGTAGGATAAACAGCTGGAACCAATGCAGCTGCATAACAGAATATACAGGTTAACCACCACAAACGTGTACTTAAAGCAAGCATATAAGCACTCTTACAGGTGTCCTCTCCTTTCTGACACCCTGCCCTCTCCCCAGTCAGCTCATGGTTGGTTATCTACTGTGCTGTGCGTCATCATCTCGCGCTCCTCCTCGTCTCAGCTGTCGTCCGGCTTCAGCGCCATCCGACTGAAAGCGAAGGAGGAAAATGTGGAAAAACTGGAGGGCTTCACTTCAAAGATGCCCTGAGAGCGGCTCATGTTATTAAGACTGTTCACCGATAAGAGCACAGCAGATGCCCCTCGCTTGCAGGCATGTGTTAGATACCAGAACATGCTCGTAGTCTTAATACACTGTACCTCCAGGTGGAAGAGATCTCCATTTTCCCAACAGTATCCTCGGTGATGGTTGGCGGCTTGTTTTGAGCAAGCTTAGCGTTTCTGCTGAGTGCACATTTAACTGCCTCTTCATCTCCAGCCAGACAGCTGTGTTTGGATTACAGCTTCAGAGTTCACTGTAATTGATCCTCCTCTGAGCTGTGGAGCCTTCTTGTCCCTCTAGTTTCTGTTTGTCTTTATCCGTGTCAGCTGAGATGGCAAACAACCATGTTCGTGGCTTTGGCCTGTATTTTGCTATAGAGGCACAAAGGAATGACTAATATATTGATCTGTAAGCATCCGTTGCAGTCGGCTATCGCCTGTTCGCCTCAACCTCAGAGGATAGTGAAAAATGGAGGTCTTTTCTTCTGGTGTCTCATCTCATCATCTACCACTGAAAGGTATCCATGCATACTGTAACCTACTGTGTTTGACTGCCTTAGTCTCCCATGGAGAGAGGGTCATCATGGGAGCTTGTGGACACTACACTGTGATTGGCTGTCTTCTTTTACATGTGGGCGGGATGTGGGTCTGAGCCCGTCGTCCCGACCCAGGAGCAGCCACGTCTCGGTTGTAGCATCTGTTTTTATTTAGGTTCAACCCTCCCTTCCCCCCCTGCTAAAAAGGATAAAATAGGATTGTATTTCTTTGTACTTTTCTTGCTTTTGAGATGAATTTTATTTTCTCTGGAAAGTTTTACTTGATCATTTGTTTTGTTTTTTGTTGTTTGTTTTTTTTTTTTAACATTGGAACAGGAAAAAAAAATCATGCGAAATTGAAATAAAACAGAATGGGCACAAGACCGGTCATTTCAAAATAAAATTTGATGTTTTTTCCAAAACCTAGTGTCTCCAAAGTGTCTTTTGTGTCTCTTAACCTCCATTTGTATTACGACAGTAACCCAGCAAACACTTCTATGTTGGCCCAGAGTCTGTAGGTGTGGGTCAGCAACAGGATTGTGCGTGGAGGGCAAGACCACACTCGTCAACTTTGCATCCTCCTCCATGTGTCACCAGCACCAACATCTGTGAAGGCCTGGTTGTTTCCTCAATGATACACATCTGCCCCGTTCAGGTGGCCTCCTTTTGTCTTGCTTATTTCAGCAAGATGATGCTAAAGCGCTCCGTGCACGTGAACCGTTAGCCTACGTAGGCTAACCCGGCGTGCCTGCAGTCCATACCAGTCTGCATCCGGCACATTATGAAATTAAAAAGACAAAACGGAGCAAAGGCAACTGAACAGCAAAAATATAATATGATGCAAGAATGGGAAAATATTATTCTTTCAAAAATGCTGTAATGAGTCTGCCCAGTTCCCAAAGACTCTTTGAGGTAACGCAACACGGTCCAAAGATGCTCCTGCCTCCATCAAAATGAGCTTTCCCAGTTTGAACTTTTGATGTTTAAATGATTTAAAAATCATCATGTTTATATAAGTTTTACACACCTCCCCCCTCCGCTTGTATTGGTTGCTCTTTATCGAACATTGCTTCGTATTGATTCAATCCTCGCAGTCGGCAGTCATGACTTGGTCACATCTAGTAAGTCAGCATGTTAACGGAGAATATCGATGCACATTCGCACATTATCACTTTCAAAAGCAGGTTTGCAGCCAGAGTGACAGCTGCTGGTGTGTAATAGGTCAGTCGATGGCTCCCAGCTGTTCCAGCCCAAACACTGTCTGCGTGTGTGTGTGTGTGTGTGTGTGTGTGTTGTTTGTCCTGTTACAGCTCCCTGTTGAGTGGATGACTGTTTGTTTGCTGCTGATCAAACACTGAGTGATTGTGCATACAGTAGGCTGGTGCCTGCCTGCTGGGTGGTTGCAGCAGTGTGTAAAGACTAATGGCAGGTTTCGTAATGACAGAGCTGTAAGGAAGTGAGTAGTGGATGCAATTTGAGATGTTTCACCATCAGTGTGTGTGGGAGTTTGGGCGAGTTGAGACAGGCATGCTGGGACCACAGTGTTGAAGCTGATGCTCTTAAGATTTAGATTAATTTGCATTAAAAATGAGTGGATGGGCCTTTATCACAGCAGACTTGTTACAGCAGGTCAATGAAGTCATACAAGGAGGAACCACTTGTGTCTGTTGTGTAGTGCAATAAAGTTTCTTCCTTTATTTTCAGTTCTCTTGCCCACAAGGTTTTAAACGGTTGTCAGCGTTTTCCCCACGTCTCTGTGTGAATGCTGCTTAAAATAGACCCAACACAGAGGCTGTGGCGCTGCTTTAAAGAGGACCCGCTCTGCTCAGTGCTAACTCCATACAGGGATTCTTCTAGTTTTGTAAATTCATAGTTTAGTTTAATCTTATGCTGGTGCTGGGTGCAGCCCCACAGTTCTTCATGTGTCTGACATAAGTGATTCGAGCTCCTCCCTCTTTCAACAGCCCTTAAATAGAAGAGGGTGGGTGGGGCTTCTGTGCCACAGACAGGAAATCACCTCTCAGTGACACCATACAGATCCAAGAGTAAAAAAACCAGTTTGGATCTGTATGTTTGGTTGGTTTAAAGGTTTTGGTTTGGTTTGGCGGTTTAAAGAAGGTGATTTTGGTATTTGCTGATTTGCTGGGGGATTTCCCCCTCTGATCCTCGGCTGCTGGATTATGTTTATCCCCACACCCCCAAGAGATTTCCAGACATGTAGGTAAAAGAGTCTCGGCTGCAGATGACCCCTCCACAGGAACATTCACACCAACACAGCAATAAATAAAACAAGCCTGAAATGAGTCAAACATTTCTCATTCGGAGCTTTTGTTAGAGACCCACAGCACAGCTTTATGCACAAATACCGGATCATGGACCGGAGCGTTTATGGACTTTACTCCTACGGAGAGCCCCTACTTTTCCCCCACAGTGCACGAGAACCATGACCCATTCCCTTTTAATTAAAATCTTCAGTCCGACTAATTAACAACGCTCAAATGAAAAAAGAAAAACAGTTTGTTAGAATTGCACTGGTTCAGTTTTGTGCACAGTGACTTCCACAGTGGTGTTGCGATTGTTGGCCTCTTCTTCCTTTCACTTTTGTGTCTCGCATGTTCTGACAGCTCCAAGCGGAGGGGGCCAAAGGTAAAAGCATGCACAAGCATCTATCGCTTTCTTTCAGAGAGGGATTTTTTTTTTGTGCGTGTGTGTAAATGTTCCTGTAACCAGGAAGTACAACTCCTTTTCTGGAGTGTGCCTGGCCAAGACAAGCAGCGTTAACTGAGGATATTTTTGATAACAGGAAAAGCCGGGGCTCTGCGAGAAAAGCTGCACAAACACAGGAGAAGCTGCAAACTCCACACAGACGGGTCGAGCTTGAACGCAGCTCTCTCTTACTGTGAGCAAACTGCTAAGCACTGAGCCACTGTACCAGCATGCAGGACTGTAGGAGTCTGAACAAGGACCGTCAGATCAGTCCCTGCAGAGCTGGCACTCCAGTCCTTCCTGCATTCTTCAGACCTCCTCAACACAGCAGCCCACACAAGTCATGTGCTCTGAGAGAGAGAGAGGCAGGAATTGTTCTCCACTCACCCCACATATCTAAATGTTTATGTCATGATGCTGTTGTCTCTTTGAAAATTAATTATTCTTTAATTATTCACCTCTTAAACATCAGTTCCTGCCTTTTAACAGCTCAAGTAATGATTCGGACTATTCCAGTGTCATAACACTTCATACTTTTATGTTTTGGAACATAATAAATAAAAACAACCTCAGACGAGTTACAACACATTACATATTTATTTATGCATTTCACAAAAACGAAATCAAATTGCAGAAGCAGGCCATGTCCAAGCATTCAAGACACTTGGCAAAATTTCCAGAAGTGGACGTCCCAGCAAATTCACCCCAAGGTCGGCCTGTGCAAGGAGCTCCATCTCAGGCCTCAGTTAGCACGTTAAAGGTTAAAGTTCATGAGAGTACAATTAGACAAAGGCTGTACAAACATGGCTTGTTTGGAAGGGTTACCAGGAAGATGTCCTTCGGAATGTCCTTTGTCCCTTTGGAGAAAAGTCAACACCTCATACCAGCTGTCAGCACGGCGGTGGAGGGATGATGAGTTGGCCTCCTTGCAGTCACAGTATACCAACGTGTCAGATGTGAGGCCGCGTGTCCCGCAGCTAAAGCTCAGACCAAACCGGGTCATCAACGGGACAGTGATCCAAGCTCAGCAGCAGATCTCCAACAGGACGGCTGAAAAAGAAAAGATGGTGGAGCCAGAGTCCAGACCTCAACCTGACTGAGATGCTGTGTGCTGCAACCTTCAGTGAACTGAGCCAACAATGTAAAGAAGAGTGGGCCAAAAATCCTCCACAACCATGTGACAAACCTGCAGCACACGATTGTTATTTCTGTCCTTATATGTAAAACTTTAGAATCGAAACTTTTATTTTTAACATGACTGCACGTTAAACAGGAAAGTGAGAACACCTGTGATCTGTCTCTAACACATATGTGCGTATAAAGTTTCTTTTGAATGAGTCATAAGTTAATAGTGCCTGTCAATTCGTCTCATGTAGTAAATCATCATTATCTGCTGTGTAGTTATCCATTAGGAATCAAACTAGCTCCCAGTTTGTTCTGAAGTTGTTTAACAACTACGTAATCATAAAAGGGAACTTACTGCGTGTTTCCTTGTTTTCTGTCACGCTCATATTTTAATAAGGAATCAGGTCACAGTTTGTGCGGGTAATCCCTCGGCCTCTTTTTCTGTTCAGACAGGTTTTTCTCCTTTTGGACAGGACAGGAGATATCCATGATGTGGTTATGTGGGGAACTGCAGTGTGGAGTGGGAGCCCTTCAGAATAAAGTTCTTTTAACGTGAGGGTGAAGGAAGCTAAAGCAGTGTGTTCAGACATGGACTGAGGCACCAAGACCCTGCATATGAAAGATACAGTGTATCATGTGAAACCACTAAGAACAAAGGTACAGAGCTAAACAGGTCCCCCTTAACTAATGATTAGCTACTTTACATCTGGATACATTTTTATCAGCAGTTACTGATTAACTAATAATTAACTAGAAGTTTCTCATTTGTTTCCTGCTTATTCCCAGGTAGCTGTGGTTGCTGGTTATTTTAAAGGGCTGCTCTTAAAAACAACCCAGCTTTAAATTTAAACACGCCACAAGCGTCTCTGAACACTGAAAGGCTCAGACGGTTTGCATCAGTGCGGTTCTCAGACTCGGAGAAACTCTGCGAGACATTTAGTTTGAAGTTTTCCATTAAAGCTTTTAACGTTTGGCTCCTTTTGTCCCAGTTTGTTGTAAGTGCTGCTGGACTGATTGAACATTTGGTTCGTCACAGCTCGGAGGCCTAAATCCAAACAGACTCAGATGCCTGTGTGATAACATCTGAGAGAAAGAGGCAGGCAGGGACCCTGGGAGAGAGAGGGGAGCTCGTGTTACTCCCGATGAACTCATCTGCTCTACACAAATCCTCATCTCAACTCATCTTCTGCCACACCACATGTTTTATGCTTTCCATCGTTTTAAAGTGGTGTCAGTGTTTCCAAATGTAGCCTCAACCAGTAATAAGTGTAGTGATAACTCTTATTAGCAGCAGGATCCTCACAGCTCTGTCCCTTTCATGTTCCCATTGTAGAAGCCAGCAAGTATTTCCCAGGAACACCGGAAACCAACCAGCGTTCCATAGCTGGAATACCAGTTAATTAACAGATTTTAAAAATGTAATCATCATTTGAAAAGCTTTTTTAAGGACAGTGCCAAAAATGATAAATATGAGATGTTCCACTGCAGGGATGAGTCAGAAACTGGATATGTGGCTCAGGATTCGGAGACTTTCTCAGCCCCCTGAGGGTCATAAGTCTGCGTCTCTGCAGAACTCTGATGAGTGATCCTCAGTCAAAGTAACCGTGGTGTTAGATGTGGCTGGGCTACATTTGGGCCAATGTAAGTAATTCCAGCCGACCACATCTAACAGCTGACGAATGCCTGCTTGCGGTCTACAGACAACCTTTGGTCTTGGATCAGGTGGTGCAGCCCTTTACTTATACCCAGTGATCACTTTTGCATGTCCGAGACTATTATTTGAATTTCAGATTACAAACATGAGACATTCCAACCTCTGAGCTTTTCTTTTTCTTTTTGGTTTCTTGTCACCCAAGAACGGCCTTTCTGGAAGCATAAATGAAATACAGACCAGGAAGATGTTGGAAACCTCATCATACTGAGACGAAAAGAGGGAAGAGAGATAATGGTTGGTGGGAGGCCGAAGAAGGGGGGCGAGGGGAGCATGGAGATTGAAATTTACACGAGTGAGCAAAGCAAACGGGGGTGGGAGGTGGGGCGGTTCTCTTTTCAGATTCTTCCAGGCCATGTGAAAAGCGAAGACAGGGAGACAGAGGGGGGAATGCGAGCGTGAATGAGTCTGTCCTCAGACCTACTGTGTGCCAGCGCTGCGCGGCGTTGGCACAGAGACATCTTTGTCAGAGACTAACGAGCTGAGGGCCGCTTCATTCTCCCACCTCAAATGAGCATCTGTTTACAGAGGGCCTTTACACTGAACACAGGCCGACAGTCAGGCGTCTGTTTGCTGTGATGTCAGTCTGTTGTTGCTTCTCTATCACCACCGATCATCAGTTCATCACCTGTCACATGACCGGCAAAAATACAGTTCCAGTAATTATTATGATATAACAACTCTGCTTTACACAAATAGAGCTTAAAGCACAAGTCATGACACAAAGACAAGGTGGTGAAACCAAAATATATGAAAGGAAAAATTTAAACAGATTGTTGTTATCGATGGAGATAGTCAGTATTCATTTCATCTTTATGAACTTAAAGCAGAACGGGAGGCAGAGCCTTCAGCTTTCAGGCCCCTCTTCTGTGGAACCAGCTTTCAGTGTGGATCCGTGAAACAGACACTATCTCTACTTTCAAGATTAGGCTTCAAACTTTCCTTTTTGCTAAAGCATATAGTTAGGGCTGGACCAGGTGACCCTGAATCCTCCCTCACTAGCAAAATGTGAGCAAAGTCCAGTCTGATTTACAGAAAACTAAAGAAAAAGGTGCAGATTTGTTACACTTGTTTCTTATCAAATTTAGTTTGCTTTTCATCTCAGTCACAGTTAAAGACAGCCACAGTAGACAGCTGGGCAAAGTAAGCAAATGTCTGTTGTCATTGTCACCAAAGCTGCTTGGAGTCAGGCGTTCCACGTAAGGAGATGTGTGGATTAGCGCTGCTCCTCGCTATAAACAAAGTCTGGATGCAAATTTTGGATCACTGATCAGCCTCCAAAAGACCTTTTGTATGAACATTTAACCAGGCTAAAAAATACACTGAAGGAAAACGTTTTGAATCTGAGTTAAAAGTTTACGAGTGCACGAGTAATGAAGCTTCTTCAGCTTCATGCATTCCAGTATGTGCTGTAATAGCAAGTGTATGTGTCAGACGACTCCACCAGGCTCCGCAGGAAGGCAGGAGTGTGAAAGAAGCTGAGATCTTGTTGAGTTTGCCAGCAAACAGGTTAGCTTCACAAAGTCTGTCACCCTGGCAACTGACCTGGGATTTAAGTTAGCGCTACTTCTTTCAGTAAACTGCTTCTGCTTTCTGGAACAGGTCCGAGGAAAGGCTGGTGGGTGAAAAACAGAAACGAACAGCACTGTCCAAATCTCCTTAGGTACCCCCTCATTTCTTTGTATTTCACTTCCAAGGAGCCAGACTTTCTTGTAATGTTTTTAAAAAGCGGCCTCGAGCAACAGTTCTCCAGTTTTCTGAAGGTCTTTCAAAAATGTTCTTTGGACATCAGCTGCTTTTTTACTGATTTTCAGTCCAGACCTCGTTCCTCGTTTGCAGAGGAATGTCTTCTTTTGTTTGTTAAGCCATCTACTGACCCACGAATCATTCAAGTAAAAACAGAAAGCACCTAACAAAGGATGAAAATGTGAAAACCTACAAGAAATCAATTTTAAATTGAAAAACACATCATTTGTTCCCATTTTGAGATGATTCTACAGAAAACACCAAACACAGCACACTGTCACAGAAATAAAATAGTATTTTTGCACCAACGAGGTGATTCCCAAAGAGCTGTTAGCAGAAAACTGAACAAGGGAAGGACAAAAGAAGAAGCAGCTGGTGTAAAAACGATCTACAGTAGATACATCTGGACTCTCAGCTGATTCAGTTCAGTTCAATTTTATTTTATTTATTTATTTATTTATAGCAATTGTCCTAAGGTGCTTTATACTGTGAGGTAAAGACAATAATACAGAGAAAACCCCAACAAGCAACCAATCCCCTCTGAGCAAACACTTGGCAATAGTTGGAAGGAAAAACTGTTTTTAACTGGAAGAAACCTCCCAAAGAACCAAGCTCAGGGGGGACGGCCGCCTGCACGACCAGCTGGAGTTGAGGGGAGGGAAACGGGACAAAGACACACTGACCCTTCGTAAAGAAGGAAACAGGGAGAAAACGCTGAGGTATGCCTCACTACACAAGAACTGGACTTAAAATCAGTGTCAGCAGGTCTGACAGAGCGATGAATTTAAATTTGACATGTTTGGTTAAAATCAGGGCAGCACGGCGGCATGGTTGCCTCACAGCAAGAAGGTCCTGAGTTCAAGTCCACCATCAGGCTGGGATCTTTCTGTGTGGAGTCTGCATGTTTGTGGGTTCTCTCTGGATACTCCGGCTTCCTCCCACAGTCCAAAGACATGCAGTTAGTGGGGACAGGTTAATTGGAAACTCTAAATTGCCCACAGATGTGAATGTGAGTGCGAATGGTTGTCTGTCTCTGTGTGTTAGCCCTGCGACAGACTGGCGACCTGTCCAGGGTGTCCCCTGCCTCTCACTCCAAGACAGCTGGGACAGGCTCCAGCCTCCCCAGGCAGTCATACCAAATACTGAACTCTGTGTTTGCCTTACAAACTGTTTTTCAGTGTATCTTTTCTCATTTATTGCACCTATTCCCCATTTTCCTAGTAAAACATAAAGAAATGCGGGGTGGCTATACAGAATGTTTTTCTTAATACTCAGTTAAATATTACCTAAACAGCCCTGCATGATGAAGCAGGCGAGTCCAACAACAAGAATAGAGATAAGAGCCCAAGAAAGACAGAGGATATGACTAATAATGGACAGGTAAACCTAACCAGACTCTAATAAGGGCAGGAAATGAACAAAGTAGGAAGTATAAACACAGAAAGCCTCATGAGGAACTAATCTCCAAAGCAAAACAGGAAGCAAACTGAAGAGCAGATATGTAGAAGCTGAAGAGGCTCAGAAACACGGGGACAATACAAAACAACTATTAAGACTTACAGCCAGCAATAAACAAGAGATATGGCAAAGATTATGATAAAGAGAGTCATTTCAGTTTTTCTTTCCACTGCTGCATTTCTAGGAAGCCCCTGTTAACAGCTGAATATGAATTGAAACTGAGCAGAAGTCCTTATCTGTGCCCGTGTGTGAGGAAGTTGAAATATGTAGCTGGCTTCCTGCTGGAGACCCTATTTCAAAGAAGGCTGACCGATCTACACCGAGCAAAGGAAGAGATGCAAAGATGCAAAAGCCCAAATCTGATGAGGTTAAAATGGTTAAACTTTACAAAGTCTTCAAATAGTTTAAGAAAAGTCACGAAATATTAATCTCCCGGGAATCCTAGAGGATGCTGTGGAATGTAGATTAAAACAAACAGGAAGCATCGGCATATTGCTCTTCCCTGTATTCAGCTGGATTCCCAAACTAGTAAAGCTGTTTGTGTTTTGTCTATTTGCATGTGTTCATTTCAGAGTGTCGAGCTTTCTAAGCCACCCTATATAAACAATTTGCATCCAAAACAAATAAGGGGAATTCTTCTCCAGAACTTCAAATGCTGAAGTCACTGTTTACTGTATACAAGTGCTACCATTCAGTCAGATCTCCAGTCTAAAGGCCCAACACAGATTCAAAGAGACGGAAAACAAACTGTACCGTTATGAAAATGAAAGCTCACAGCGCTCATAGAAGACAATTAAACAAACCCATCTCTGAAACATTTATGCGAAAAAGTGTTAACTTTTCTTCAGATTTCAACAAACAGTTCCTAAAGAAATGAAGTATTTATGTTTTATAATTTGATTAAATAAAACACATTAGAAAAGTAGCTTTGTGAACTCATACATTAAGAATTGTGGCAGTGATTTGAACCTCCTGAGGGAGTGGCAGGTACAGCGTGTCTTATTTAAGCCTTTAACAAATTGGCTCTTCTGTTGTATTTGCTGCTGACTGTGGAGTCAACATGCAAAGATGTGAAAGTCTTCATCGGGGCCTTCATCAGAAAAGGTTGTGGATGCCTGTGCCTCTGGCGGGAGATTAAAAGCTATTCAAATGATTTCAAAATAATTGTTACGGAGCTCATCTGTCGTTGGGTTCAAATGTGTCGGGACAAAAAGAGGCTCCGAGGACATCGAGGATATCAGGGACTCTTTGTTGTCATTCACATGAAGAACAAGATCCACTTACTTGGGTCTCTGTGCCAATAACAATTAGAGTATATGTAGGTGTGGCTGTAGCTCAGGAGGTAGAGGAGGTTGGTGCTTCGATCCCTGGCTGCTCCAGTGTGCACGGCTAAGCATTTGGGCAACGTCAGATAGAAAAGCGCTTGTGCATGTGTGAATCTGTGTGAATGGGTGAACGAGTCAAGTTGTATTTAGGCAACACGTATCTCTCCCCCTCCAGTGTGTCGAACCACAGCATCATCTTACATAATGCTGCTGCTGACCCGCGTTCTGCCTCTTCCTATCGCTCCAGTCGCTCATGTGGCGTCCACGTCTATTTCCTTTTAATTAAACCATAACTCTCGCCTCTTCGTGGATCAGTGACATCTGCTAAAGCAGTTATTCATTTGTGAAGGCCACAGAGGTCACAGCGAAAGGTCAACTGCCTCTGTGCTCTTTATGAGACGGATGGGAGTGGCTCTGCTCTTTAAACCACATCGATTACAAGATGAATTTTTTTGTCTTTCGTTTTTTTTTATGTTAAAATCATTCATAGCTTCACACAGTGATCTGTTGTAGAGACCTCTTTTATCTCAGCCTCTAAAAAGGAGCATTTGATCATTTCGTGCATAACCAGCCGAGTCGAATATGTTCTTTATATCCTGCAGCTCTGCTGCTCTCTCACTCTGCAGATCTTACACCTGCTGCTGAAATCAGGCTGTAAACATAGTTTCTGCTGTAAAGTCTCTCGGGCTTGAACACAAACTGTATACAAAAGATGGCTACAGCCCTTGTTATTGTGCTCACTGACTGTATTCTGATGCCCCCAGTTATCATTTTGACTACTGCAATGTTCCTGGACAGTAAATGTGACTCCATACAGCACGGCGCAGTAATGTATAGCCCTTGTGCACTGTGTGGGTGGTGGTAACCCCTGCATAGCTAAGATCTACCCCTCAGAAGGCACGGGGTGAATACGTAATAAAGCAACAGACCTTTCAGCCCAATTCTATTTTTTCTGCATAATCCATCATTTAAAATTGAATCAAATGAAAAATTGTCTTTTTAAAACTTGTTTTATTAGTTTTAATCTTTTAACTTTATGCATCAAGCAACAATTAAATTATATGCAACATTCTTTGACTTGAAGAAATTGTTTAACATTTCAACGTATTTCCTGCAGATTCCAACACATAAAATAAAACAGTGTTTTGTGTTTACACTCAGTCTTTCAAATAGATGCGAGTAAAATAAATAAAATCAAAGACTCAGCAGCACTGAGTCCTGCCGCTCTTAAATCTATTGTCACCTGTTTAGCAGGAGTGGGACGGGTGGAGGTTTGCCCGGTGCAGCAGCCGTCATGTCAGTGGGGGGATCCGGGGGTTTCTCTGTGAATGTCACATTCCCGTGTTTGCTCAGATTTGAAGTTTAATTTTTCGCTGTAGAAAGACGTTTTCTTCCCACGCAGTGAACAGCAGACGCTAATGTTTTTGTCACTTTTTAAACAATAAACTTAAAGTAATATAAGTACATCCACACTTTAAACGCTGCATGGTTGTACTCTCTCCTGCACTCCATATTATCCATTGGCGATCTGCACACGTCTGTCACCATGGACGTTGCACGCTCATACGTCACTGTCATGAGACACTCTCACAAACAAAATCACGACGGTTTAGTAACGCAGTAACGCAGCATGCTTACGGAAATGTACTGGAGTGTAACAGTAATCTAATTACTTTTTTGCAATAGTAATCCCTTACATTACTCGTTACTTGAAAGAAGTAATCAGATCACAGTAACGCATTACTGCCCATCTCTGCTTGGGTGCATGAGTAGTGTATCTGGAAAGTATCTTTGGCACAAGAGTTTGGGGTTCAAATCCTGACCAGGGCACACATCTAATAAGAGTCTTTAGGATGAAGAATACCGGTTTGGACGCTGCCGGGATTACAAAGGTCTGTGTCAGTTTTTGAGTAAGTAATATGTATTGATGAGAAGCAGGCAGTTGGAATGAGTATATGCAATGTGGGTGGATGGATAATTTTTCAATACTGAATAGATAATGCTACATCTTTTAGGATGCATCACGCAGCTGGGAAAACAATGTCCATGCTGCCTAATGTCGGCCTGGTCCTGATCGTGCAGACAGGGACAGAGTTGTCACTTGACACATGAGTGTAGTGTACATGAATGCTCACCATTTTCAGGTGCATTAAAATGCTTACCTGTGTGGAAAATGTTGGCGTTTCAATGCATTGTTTAAATCAGCGGTCTCCAACCTTTTTTGCGCCACGGACCAGTTTATGCCCGACAATATTTTCACAGACCGGCCTTTAAAGTGTCACGGATAAATACAACAAAATAAAACTAGTACCGGTACTGAAAAAGAAGAAGATTTATTCATAACACACGTGAAAAGACCCAGGAAAACCGAGTTAACGATAAAAACGATAACAAAATAACGCTGAAAACCGATAAAAACCCTGAAAACCATACATTTCACACCTGAGCCTCAAGTATCGCGGCCCGGTACCACACGACTCACCAACCGGTACCGGTCCGAGGCCCGGGGGTTGGGGACCGCTGGTTTAAATACTCCGGTTGTGTAGGTAACTTTCTTGTATATTTTCCAATCTGTTGTGCGTAGGCTGATCAGATTCCCCCAAAAGATAAAAGTAAAAGAAAAAAGAAATGGGTGCAAACACGATGTTTATGTGGGACAACATCGGACATGTTAGCAATGCTAGCATGCTATGCTAACATAAAGATAAACTAAAGTATGGTCTTTATACGCTCCTGTATTCTCTTTTATTTCAGTTCTTCCAGCTGCGTTTCTGT
Organism: Pundamilia nyererei; assembly: GCF_000239375.1. Lineage (NCBI taxonomy): Eukaryota > Metazoa > Chordata > Actinopteri > Cichliformes > Cichlidae > Pundamilia > Pundamilia nyererei. The sequence continues at coordinate 459,070 of NW_005187619.1, read as the reverse complement.
CTGGTAATCATCGCTGGATTTCAATATGGATGAATCCATACATTGTTGTATATTTTATAAGCTATATCTGACAATTTCAGCATTTTTTCAGCCAGCTATGATGTGCTCTGCTGCTCCATGCCATTTTTTGCCTTGCGTGAAACCGTAGAGACAAAAACTGCATTTGCCAGTGTAAACTGCTGATTCATTTCTTTGTGATCGTTTCCATCTTATTTATTAAAAACTGCAAACCTGTGACTTTTTGGTGACTTTCCCATTAGACCGACTGTATTGCTTCCTTTACATGCACCGGGTAAAAGCCAGAAAAGTGCACATCCTGCAGAGCTGGTGAAATGTGGGACACTGTCTTGATATATGGGGGCAGGGGGACAAAGGCATAAAAATCCTGTGCAGTCCCACATAACGAGGGACATCTGATCACCCTGGTCATGTGTTAGTCAGCATGGGTAGGTAGTTGCTTCAGTTACTCACCTGAAAGCTGAGACTAGTTTAACCTGCTTTGCATTCGCCTGTTGCTGTTTGAGTTTCCGAATCTTGTTGATAATCTGCGGTTTTTGTCCATCACATCGCTGATACGGTCGTCCTGTCTGTATGTGGTTAATTACACTCATGTATCCACATTTCTCTGCAGTTGTTTTGCTACTTCATGAAAATAATTCTTCTTCTCTTTTAGCTTTTTTCGTCTTTAGTTTTAGAAACTACTGGAATCGTGTGAATCCCCCTCGTTTTCCAGAGTAAAGAAGTGGAAGGCCGTTTGGTGACTCTGGGCTCATAGCTAGTCTTGTAGGATGAAAAATTACAGCCAATTTGCACACTGCTTATGTAACATAGTAGAGTACTGGACCTAGTTACACCTGTGTTTGACAAGGTCAGTTCATCTACACGAGCAAGCGCAGAAGAGCGGATAAATTTGAGAAATTCAGTCTTTGCGAGTGTACGGTGTGTGGCTTCTGTTTTTTCTAACTTGGTAGTCAAATGATAGATTTCCCGTGCAGTCACTCGACAGTGACACTTTTACCATATAGGGACTGAGCTCAGAGGACGGGGCAGAGGGTAAAGGGAAACAAGTTCAACATGCAAAAGTCAAGCATGCGATTTTTTTTATCCCCTTGAAAGGTCTGCTGCCTCGTGGAACCGGTGTTCTTCTTCTTCTGCTGCTTTTTCACAAGGTTAAATTTTACAGTGAAACCGGCACGCAGAAGTCGCCACATAAAAGACTCAGCAGCATCCTGATTCTCTCAGAATGAATCGAGAGCTGCTGCAGAGACCAGAATGTACCGAAATGAGGAAGCTGATTGTAATTGCAATGAGCTACGATTCTTCATAAATGTGTAGGTATATTAGCCTGGTGTTAACGCAAATACTCACATAAGTGACATTTTTGCCAAGGTGTCATTTCTCTCACAGCTCTGAGCTGGCACATTGTGGTCCGTGCACACACGCACAGGAAGCTGTCAGAAACAAACCAAAATCTCATTCAAATGCTTTGGATGCAAAGCAATCAAGAAGACTGTTTGCACGGCAAACACACAGTTCCCTTTTGTGTTTAAACCTCAACAGAAAACCTCTTCAGGTGATGACTGTTTCCTGCTTGTATGAATGAAAACTTCATGGGAGCGCTGTAACTTCTGCACAAAGTACAAGCGAATCCAACAAGCGCAGAACAGCAGATAAAGTTGAGAATTTCAGTCTTTGCGAGTGTACAGTGTGTGGCTTCTTTTTTTCTAACTTGGTAGTCAAATGATAGATTTTCCGTGCAGTCACTCGACAGTGACGCTTTTACCATATAGGGACTGAGCTCAGAGGACGGGGTAGAGGGTAAAGGGAAAAGAAAAGAAGAACTAATGAGGCTCACTTCTCAAGTCTGAGCTTGCTGACAGCTGAATCAGTACAGATGAGTGAACACGCAGGCTGCCAGAGATAGCGATCAAGCCATGTTTTTCTTTTTTTTATCAGAATGTGTGCAAATACATGAACTGTGTGTTTCGCTGGTTCTGTTCGTACCTGCTTGAGGTATGAGGCGGATGAAGTATGACAAATGAGGAAACAAAACAGAAAATAAAAAGAGCCAAGATTATAAATTGTAATTGGTGTGGTTGTATCTGCAGCTCAGAGTTCACTGAAATCGCTCTTCATGTTTTAACTCCGAGCTCAGAGTGACCTGATCCAGCTGTAACTATTGGCTTTATTAAAAAGGAAAGTTGTAATCTTCAAATTGTAATGAGTCAGTGGATCAACGACCCTCTTAAGGGACAACTCCCACTAGGGTTTAAATACCAGGGACTCTCCACCATTTGGTCTAAGAACCGAAGAAGCTTCTCGGGTGAAAAGTGAAACATTTCTTCAAGAAACTCAAAGAAGTCCAGCTCCTTAGATCCAATCTTCAAAGTACAGAAACTGGGAGCTGGTTCCAAAGGAGAGGGCTGGCCTCCTAGTCTACTTTTAGACCCAACAGCAGCTTGTGGCGGACAACAACAGTCATTTTGGGGAAAATGAAAACTTCTGTCAACATATGAAAATGAAACTGTTAAAAAATAAAAGGCCACTGCTATCACACCCATCCCCTTCAGCCCAGTGAGGCCTGCTCTGTCTAGTGTCCCTCTTTGGCAGGATTGATTTGGTACGAACCACTAACAGCCACGAGTTTACAGAGAAAGTGTACAGACTTGTTTGATACTCAGTTCAGGAGAAATGAGAAGTGCGAGCCATAAACTGTGACTTTATGTTCAGCTTGTTTCCTTAAACTACAACACATTCTCATCCCACGGCGTAACATCCCCTCGCATGTGATAAATGGTTGGGCGTTGGGAATAAGAATGCTCTGTAAAGTCTGACGCAGACTGAGACTTCCTGACTTAAACAGGTCGTACTGAAACAAATGAGTACATGAAGTGATTTTGTTTAAGCAAATCACTTTTTCTTTTTCTTTTTTTTAAATTAAATGCGTCATTGTTTGTATTATCCTTTCATGACCCAGGCCTACAATGTCTCCTGATCCTGCATCACATTAAATGTCTGTATATTATATTTAATATATTTCTATAAGAATCAATCACAAAAACACTTTTAGGTCCAAGAAGATATTTCTGAAAACTTTCCAAAAGACAGTTATTCCTGCAGCTTTTCTGTCTGTGTTTGTGCTTCTGTTATGCATATAAGAGTACATATATGAGTATATGAGCATGCATATAAGAGTACACAATCTTTACGGCCTTTGCAGAGTTTAAGGTAGTATTTCTCTTTGCAGATTGCTGCCTTAAATAGCTGCTGTATAAATTCTAAACAAGGCTTGGACTTTGCCACTGTTCCCTTTGTTAGAGGATTATTTAGAGAACTCTGTCTGCACTGTTGTGTTGAAACACAATAAAGAATGACACAATACACATGTTGTAAGCCCTACTTGATCAATCAGCTGCAGCTACAGGGGGTATAATACAGTTTTTGGTTTCCCCTGTAGAAACATGGATCATGTCGTCCAAAGATTATTTGAATTTATAATTAATACTTATATGTTTATTTGTAAGAGTCTTCCTGACTGAAGTTCACCTCAAAATCAAACTTCTCTTTCCAAACATCATGACTGTAAAAAGATCCACAGACCCCGTTAACTCTGAAGTACAAACTGTTTTCTTTCTGCTGAACTGCGCCCGCCTAGAAAGAAGCTCGCCCTCATAGACATTACACAAGTAGGCGTCTCCCTCGGCTGAGCTGTAATGTGAGCTTGTTACATGCTTCCTTTGATTGGTCGATGTAGAGACTAGAAAGCAAATACTTCCTACTTGAAACTGCTCACACCAAGGGTTTTGGATTTTTTTCCTGTTCTTGAGAAACCCAGACACAGTTTCTGGAGAAAGACTCGCTGCTGACTTTTCCCAAATGTGTTTTTGCAACTTTAAACACTTTATGGCAGGTGCCGTTAAGTTCCACTACAGTCAACAGAAGTTCACACTGTGAATGTGTGTGGGTAGGTCTTTACTATGAAGTAGAGCAATGCAGAATCAAGCAGACATGAGAGCAAACTTGCAGAAAGACTAAAAATCTGGAAGGTGTGGTTCTAGGACTAAGCAAAAGCCTAGAGGCAGTGAGGTTCAAATTCAGATGGAGGCAGGTGGAGGTCCACCAGAAAATGTGCCTAAGAACCCCTTTAATTCATTTTGCTGAGCTTCAGAAGAGTGATGATAACTCCATTTAGTATTCGTGCTACCAAAACTTCACTGAGTCATTCAGGTTTATGACCCAGTTATCTGTGGCTTTATTGCAGTGGATGCACTCCGGGGTTGGTCTTCTAACTCTCAGGTTCTTCTTATACTGCACTCTCTGCTTTGCCACCATATCCTGTTTATGTGACGCAAGCAGATGGCAATGCGTCACCTTCATATTCAAAAGCCCTCATTACAATGCGACACATCCAACTCCGAGCACTCACACAGCAAATCTTATGCCCTTAAAAGGCATTTTTCCAACTGCCTGCTGTTTCTGCAGAGGACCTTCCCGTCTGTCTTTAGTTACTCTCGTGGCCCCTCTACTGGTGAAAGAGGGGACGGGAGCATGAAAACAATACAAGCTCTTTATGAGGGCTGTACTGTGTATGAGTCACACATTCAGGTTTGAGACAAAAGTACGAAAACTGGACAATAACTTACTATTTGTTTCAGTTTTTCAGGAAGAGGGAAACTACAGAAACTGCAGAATGAGTTTTCTTTTTTTAAAAAAATATATCCTTGAGACCTTTGTATCATTTTCTTTGTGGGTATTTTGAGAGTTTAGAGTCTCTTTGTAGTTGTTTTTCTTCTTCCTGTGGTTCTTTTTTGTCTTTATGGGATTGATTATCGATTTTAATAGTTGTTTTGTGTCTTGTCATCGAGCTGTGTTACTTCATGTATATTCTAAAAACCAGGAGCCCTCTGATGTGATGGGCCCCAGGATCTGTGTTCTGTAATACATTCATGTAGGAGTGTGCTGAAAGAAATGAGATATGATGCAAGCCGATTTATGTGGTATTACAAAGTCTTTCCTTTCATTTGATAAAGTCACATCTCCTGCCTATGAAATTATGACGTTTTTTCAAGGATAAATATGGCCTTCATGGGATATTTTTTTAAAACTCCACACATGGTTTTTCATAACGCTACAAATTTTACACTTTATCACTTCATATGCACATATGACAAATGCTAAAAATAAATGTTTCAATATTATCATACCCATGTCACTTTATGTAAATATTAAAAAATGATGTACGTCGTACAAATTGCTCGAATAGTATTTATAGTATACCATTTATTTTTGAGTATATAGTATTATCTATCTGATAATCATGTTCAGAAATATTGTATGAATACAACTGGTATTCCGGTATTTCAGTATTGTACCTGAGACGCTTTGAACGCGCCCAGGCTGCTCACGCGCATTGTTTCCGCCCCCTCCCTGGAGCGCGTGGACATTTCGTTCTTTCATTGGCTGTTGCTCCTGCAAGACCCGGAAGTGTTGCTGTCACAGGATGGAAAGCTTTTAGCAGCTTTTTCATTCAAAGGTTTGCGCCTCACGGACACATTTACTGTTATTGTCGGAGACCGCGGTGCATAAAATCTGTCTTCGCTAATCAAACACGACGTTTTCGGCGAAGGATAATCATGAAGCAGTGCTGGACTCTGTTACTTTAACCCCAGCATCCATCCAGGTGTCAGCTAACCGCTGATGAAAAGTAGCCTGGCTAGCTTCGTTTTGAACGCTAAATCACCTCTGTGTGTATCTTTAGAATAGCCAAGGACGCCTCTAATCATCGGGTGGAAAAACTTTCCTGTCAATGCAATGATAAAGAGTAATTTTGTCCTCCTTCCCCGGTGCACCTGCGATTCCTGAGTCCAAACAAAGATGGCCGCGTCCACAGAAAGTAGTTAAAACTGTCGCAGGTTACTCGGTGAAGCTGCTGTTTTTTATTCTCGGATGGTTGGATGAGTTTTTCGGGAATCTAGAAACGCCTTCAGAAAGACAAAGATTTTAAACGTGTTTTCAGGCATCAGCAGCTGATTAAGACAGAAAGAAAACGCGTGTAGGGCCATCCGTCCATGTGTGCTGGACTACATTATAAAAACTAGCGTTTCTGCTGTTGTGTCCTTTCCATTCATATTAATCGGAGGGGCATAATATACAGGCCACTATGGAGTCACCACTAAATGATAAAGCTTAATCAGCACTGGGAGTGCAACGTATTCACTGAGCCAGTTAGTGAGCCCACAGTGGCGCTTTCACATCTGCCTAACCAGGAGAGATCTCAGGAGACGCTGCTGTAGTGAAGCAGCTGAACATAATGTTTTATTAATCAGACAATTAAGTTCATCATAAAGCATCTAAATGCTGCTGCTCATTGTGTCCCAAAGCCCTGCAAACCGGGTCCTGTCACATGTGTCGATGTTCACCGTTCAGAGGTCATCCTGGTTAGAAAGAACTAGGAACTTGCCCAGTCCCCTCCCACCTAACTTGGTAGTCTGCCCCCTTTTATGATGCCTCTGAAGACTGAGCCCATAAATTCTTCAGAAAGTGTTTAATCAGGTGGCTTCATAAGGGAGCAGAGTATGATTTTCCCTTAGACTTCTATGCAACCAGAAGTCTTTTTGCAACCATGGGAGTCGCCCCTGCCGCCTTTGCAGGTGCACATTGGCTTCACTATTTAGGCTTAGCTACATTTTTGTCTTTGGTATAATATGTATTCTTCTTAATTTCTAAACTTGATTAATTTGCTCGGCTCACAGGAGGTTTTAAAAATGTATCATCGAATTCTTTTCATTTTAGCTTCTTTAAGCGAGCCCATAAACTCATCACCTGGTTTCGCTTCTTCGACTTTTAGCCCTGTGACTGCCTGGCGACCTGTCAGGGTGTACCCCGCCTCTCGCCCAGTGGTTTAAAAAATAGCCGTTGCTCCTCTTTTCATTGATATCGATTTATCTTTAGGTTGGTTCAAATGTAATATTGCTTTGCTTTTCTTTGAATTGGATTCGATTGCCTGGCAGTACATACACACAATGATGATTTCCATTCTGCTGTACTTTGTGTGTGACTGCAGAACATCATGGGTAACGCTGAGAGTGTGGTGGTGCAGAAGCGGCTGGCCCGTTTCCGTCCCGAGGAGCGACCCGTGGTTGAGGGGGTTTTTGACAAGCTCCAGGGTGGTGCTGGGGGCGCCGCAGGGAAGACCATAACGCTGGAGATGCTGCAGGTGTGACTGTGGAAGCAGTACTAAATGTTTTCAAAATAAGACTTAAAAGTGTGTCAGCAGATGGAACAGGTAAAAGCCTGAATAATAGTTTCTATGTAACATCACGACTTCATTACATCAGGTTTCACATGTTTTAAGAAGTCCAGTTTTCCATTTGTACATCTTTAAGCTTTTCCTATCAGGCAGGATTTGTTTTTGTGACTATGCTGCTTTGACTACTTGGTGTAGAGGTGCTTTCTGTCACCGGGTTTCTTTAAACATTTTGTTTCCCCCAGTCATCAGTGGGCAGCGTGGCACCGGGCTCGATGGTGAGGAGGGTCTACCGGTGCATGTCCAGCATCGACCCTGGACTGGCAGCTCCAACAGCCTCGGGGAAGGCCGGATACGCCGGCCCCTCTGGAGTCAGCCGAGAGCAGTTGATCGTCTTCCTTGCAGACACTCTGCGGGGAACTGCAGAAGAACGTGCCCCCCTCGTCATGGCCATGTCCCAGCATGCGGCAGGGGCGGCAGCGGTTGTCACATGTGAGCAGGTGGTGGAGGTGAGTAGAGTGTAGTGTTGGTTTCTGCAGCATTTGTTGTCTGTGCTTCTTACAGCACTCCTGCTCTTTCACTAAAGTTCCTCCAGGACCTGGTCTCTGCTGTAGTTCAGATTTTGGTCCACAGAGGACGCCTGCAGGGCTGGAAGCCAGAGAGGATGGGTGACATCTCCCTGGGTGTAAAACTCCTGGCAGAGCAGATGTGCTCTGAGCTCAAACCATCAGGTAGAGCTGATTTGGAAGTTCTTGAATATTTTAGAAACTCTGACTTCTACTTCTCTGACTTAATCTACTTTAAATCTACTACTTCCCCTTTTCTCATTAGATGAGGGGGATTGTGATGTTTCCTGTCTGGAAGACTGGATCTTCAGGGTACAGCAGGTATCACAGTACCTGGAGCTGCTGGTAGCTGAGGGACTGAGTGTGTCTTTGAGCAACCGGCCAGCCCCGACCCTGCTGCCCCCCTGCAGGGAGACGCCTTGGAATGAACTGAAGTGTCTACTGGACATCCCCAGCCTCATGTTTCTGGCTCCACAGGTCAGTATATACCAGCATATTTTTTGCTTTTTTATGGAGTCAAAAAAAACAAAAAACTTTCAGACACCCTGAAACATTTTGGTGTTACACTTCTGTTTAATGAGAACTTAGTTGTGTTACTGCAGTGTAAACAGCAAACATATAAACTGTATTCAGGTGCTCTAGATTTTAGAAACGCAGCGATCCAGCCGATTCTAGTTCCAACATGAGACCTACACCTTGACATCAGTTATCTGGTGCTGCTTCAGATGTCTCATACCTGTGTGACATTAATAAGCTGTTTCTCGGTGTGAAGACGACAAATCTTTCCTTTATTTGAATAGAATAGAATAGAATAGAATAGAATAGAATAGCCTTTTATTGTACTTGTATGTACACAGTACACGTACAACGAAGTGTAATGCTGTAGCTACACTTGCAGTCTATGTATGTATGTTCAGTAAGTAGGTCTTTTTACTGGCTGCACCTGATGTGGTCTGTACAGGTGGGTGCCAAGCAGTGTTGGCCAAGTTACTTGAAAAAAGTAATCAGTAACTAATTACTTCCCCCAAAAGTAATCCTGTTACTTTACTGATTACTTGTTTTAGAAAGAAATTAGTTACTTAGTTACTTTTTAAAAACACGATTTACAACCTGAACAGGTGATAAAGTGATAGATCTTTCAGCCCAATTCTACTTTTTCTGCATAATCCATCATACAAAATGTAATCAAATGGAAAAGTCTCTTTTTAAAACTTGTTTTATTAGTTTTAATCTTTTAACTTTATGCATCAAGCAAACATTAAATCATATGCACCGTTCTCTAACTGAAAGAAATTAGTTTAACATTTAAACCTATTTTCTGCACATTCCAGCACATAAAAGAAAATATTTTTTGTGTTTACACTCACAGCAGAAAATAAATAAAGTCAAAGACTCAGCGGTCCTGTTGCTCTATTTTCACCTGTAAAGCAGGAGTGGGGCAGGCGGAGGTTTACCCTGGTGCAGGTGTGCCGCGGTCAGTGGAAGAATCCGCGAGTTTCTCTGTGAGTTTCCCATTACGTCGTAGCTACTCGGAGCTTGCTCGGACGTTTAGGGGTTTTTTCGCTGTAAAAAGCAGTTTTCTTCCCACGCACAGCGGACACTAATGTTTTTGTCACTTTTTACGGAATCAAACTCAAAGTAAGGTCAGTACTTCCACGCTTTAAACGCTGCACGCTCATACTCTCTCTGCACTCGATATGTGATCCATTGTTGATCTGCACACAGCTGTTGTCACGAACGTCGCGCTCGCTTACATCATTGTGAGGAGACACTCTCGCAAACGAAATCACGGTTTTAGTAACGCAGTAACGCAGCGTAATCCCTTACTTTACTCGTTACTTGAAAAAAGTAATCAGATTACAGTAACGCATTACTGCCCATCTCTGGTGCCAAGTAAGAGCAACACCAAGACATTATTCTCTCATTTTAGGATTTTTGTCATCCTAAATCAGCAAACTCATATCAAATGTAGCCAAGTGAAATTGACGTTCACAAGGCTCCAACTATCCAAAGATGTTTCTCCAAACTTTCATTTTTCTCAAGTTGCTTTTGTCAGTTGGATAATTAACTCTTGAAACTTTGCTGACTTGAATAACACAGGTCTGCAACCAAAAAAACAGAGCGAAGGCTCGAGCGAACTGTGAAACTAAACACTCATTAATGGCCAATCTTTACCTGGTTAATCCTCTCGTCTTAATTCAGTTCAATTCAATTTTATTTACACAGCACCAAATCACAACAACAGTCACCTCAAGGTGCTTTATATTGTAAAGTAGACGCTACAATAATACAGAGAAAACCCAACAATCATATGAGCCCCTATGAGCAGCACTTTGGCGACAGTGGGAAGGAAAAACTCCCTTTTAACAGGAAGAAACCTCCAGCAGAACCAGGCTCAGGGAGGGGCGGGGCCATCTGCCATTTGGGTCGATTTCTTTATCAGTCTCCTCTTAGACGAGACTGATAAAAAAAGTTACAAAATGTTATTGTTAGTGTGTCATGACAGCTTTTAGAGATCGAATCGGATCGCTGTTTTTGCCATAGACTTCCGTTAAGGTTTTGCAGTCACATGACCGCTAATCATGTAACGTTAACTTGCCTGTTTGCATCTAAGACGCTGTAAGGTCAAGTCACGCAGGGCTTGAGACCGAGCCACCGACCAGGAGCGAGTGTTTGCAGACATGCTGGCATCTTCCATATTTTGCTGTAATGTTGTTCTTCATGTTAGTAAAACGGGAAAAACATTCAAGTAGTAAGTTTAGAGACCAAGACAAGCAAATAGCTCTTGGCTTCTTCCTTTTTATTCTCTTAAGTCTTTTACAAGCTGTTTTTCTGTTGATTGGAGAAGGAATTACTTGATTAAATATTGCAACTCTAATATGAGTCTCTGGTATATTTATGAAAGCTCGGGGTGCTTTCATGTTCAAACAAGGAAAAGCCTTCTTTTAAAACAGAAAGTAGCCGCCTACATAGTGTTCCTTGTAATTAACCAGAATCAATGAATCGACTAAGTATTGCAGCACATTTATCACCACCAGTCTATCAGAATTTGCTCAGATGTCTTGTATTGTTTCACTGCTTTTACTGATATTGATCACAGGTAAACATGTAGCTTTAACACCCATATGGAAAAGATATATATAAATCTTATGAAGTTTGTATCTGTCTTGTGTGAAACTTGTATGAAAAGCATACAAGAGTGAAAACAGATATAAGATCTCTTGAAAAATTGTATAAATGAAACTTGTATGTTTTGGATACTAAAACAATGTATGAACGCTTTCATGAGTAAATCATAGAAGCCTTCTATGATTCACTATATGAAGTAGGCCACATCTGAGTCTTTTCCATATGGGGGGTTCAAACAGAGATCGATGCAGGTGAAAGAGGCCTGTGTGCAGAGGCAAAATGACAAAAGGTACATCACTGTCCAAATATTTACAATAAAAGATGTACTCGCTGAATGTGTGTGTGTGTGTGTGTGTGTGTTCTTCTAAACATGGCCGTGCAGAATGGAGAGATTGTGGCTTGCAGCTTTCTCAAGAACTGCTCGCCTGCTCACGAGTGAGCGATTGAAGTAGTTTGTCACAGGAAACCAAAGACAAAAGCAAGTGTGTGAACCTGTCCGGCTGTGTCTCTGAGAACTTGTTTGAGCTTCAGACAATCAAAGATATGAAATGTTGTAAAAGAAATTCGATCAACTCTCATGTTCGCACGCCTTCTGAAGGGCCTGTTTGAGGGCTAAGACTTGGTTTTAACTTCTAGGTAGAGTTCATTTTAGGTTAGGGAGAGGCTGGGAGTGCATTAATTTAAATGAATGTGCCAAGCAACCATGCTTTTGTATTTATATACTCTACTACAAACAGAGTGGAGCGGGCAGTAGTTGCTGTCTTTGAGTGGGGTTGGTCAGTGGGTTTGGCACAGCATTTACTCGTCTTTCCAGCAGCGCACATGCAGAGTGCGGTGAAAGCTGCGAAGAATAGGGGGAGTGTTAGTGGGATAACAAGAACTAAAAGCACTGAGTCATGCAAAGTGGCGAAACAAGACATTCAGTGATCTGAGTAACAAGAGGGGAACAGGTTCTCCGTCACCTTTCAGACTCCCGATCCACCTCCTCTGTTGTAGTGTGATTTTTATTATAACAGCAAATCATTCATCAGATGTCACACATATTCTTCCACACGTCACTTTAATCTCACCAGCTGCCAGATGGCTACAGCGCCCCCTGGAGGCTTGTGTTTTCCACTCGGCTGCACGGGGAGAGCTTTACCAGGATGGTGGCTGGCCTGATGAAGCAGGGGCCCACCCTGCTGCTTATCAGAGACACCAAGGGGCAGGTCTTTGGGGGCTTCGCCTCCCACACCTGGGAGGTCAAACCTCAGTTTCAGGGTAAGTATGCCACAGACTAGTGCTCCCACTGCAAAAGAGCTGAAGTCCACCTGTTGTGCTCATTTTTATTCTTGCACTGTATTTGGGTAGCTTTGCATGATTCACAGCTCGAAATGATCCTTCTTTAAGTAGTATTGTCTGATGCAGCCGCTCAGGGAGAATTTAACAGTGTGGTGATTTGGGAGTTTCTGTAATCAGAATCATATAAAAAGACAGATGCATATATGGTTTGGCACGATGTTACTTCATTAATGTCATTTTTTTCTCCAAGCTTTCCTGTTTCCTCTAAAATGTAAAAAAGGCCACAAAGTGAATATTTTAATATTTTTTTCTAACATTTAGCCAAGTGAAATAAATCATTCTGATTGTGGTCCTACAAGAAAGGACCGCACAAATCACAGTGACCTGTTTTTGAGAGCTGCTGGCACTGTCGTAAAACCAAGTAATACATCCAGATTTAAAAGAAAAATCAGTGAGTGTTTAACTTCGCGGGTTCGAGTCATACCTGTCTGTTGCACAGGCTTGAGTGGCCGAACAGGAAGTTACTTTTTTTTAAAGAAAACTAAAAGTTCTTTGATGCTGTGGTTTAGACACGATTCACATGAAACAAGCCACACATAAAAACTTTGTTTCTAGCTGAATTTCTTCATCTTTCTGAAGCCCCTGTTCTCTAGTCTAGAATAGAATATATTAGAATCGATACTTTATTGTCATTCAGAGCATACACCAGTTAGTGCATATTAAGCGTGATTTAGATGTCTGTGGAAGATCTACATCGTGACTTAATAAGATGTAACCCCTCTTAGCCCACACCACAACTTTCCACACCATCCAGCCAGAAGGCATGATGTCGATTTCTCTGTCAAGTATATTTCATTCATTAGAATTACGTTTCAGTGCACTGACTCACCTGATTTTGCAGGTCTTTGCTCCCCACTGCTGTCACACTCCACAACAAAGACTTCACAGCTGACCAAACACACACATCCACACATGTGGATGTGTGTGTTTGCCGTATGTGCAATAACACTAGGTGCAATTCTTTTTTAACAACGTTGTATTTTACTCAGTTGTATATAGTATTTTATTTTATTCTATTCTATTGTGTACAGTATCTTATTCTTATTCATATCATCTCATCCTATTCCAGTGTTTTTTTTTATTTTTGCTATGTAACTTTGCACTGTTCACTTACTGCTGTAACAAAACAAATTTCTCATGTGTGGTGAAGCTTATCTCATCTTATCTTAACTGGACTGATACAATATTTGAAAAAAACACAGCAAATCTAAAAATTATAAAACGTTAAAAAAAAGCACCTAAGATAATTTTTACAAATATTTATACATATTTTGTTATATTCCTTTAATATTTTATATGTAAATATATCAAACACATCTCTGCTGGCGTGTGGATTTTAGCATCACAATGACAATGTGGATTAAATGGATGCATAACTTTCTCTCTGGTAAAACCTTTGGTGCTGTATCAAACAACGAGCCGTATTACTTGTCATCAGTAAAACAGCTCCAGAAGGCACCAACATTAGAGAAATGATTTCTTTAGTCTGCATTTTAAATGTTGTGAATTTGGGCAGTCTGTGGGCCTCGACTCATTTTGAAGTCTGCATTAACGAGAGGAGCTGCAGTTCTTCTGCATTGGCTTCATTTTCTGACCCAGAAGCTGCTGCTCGTTTGGAGCAAAGAGCTCTTAATAAATCGCTGCGTTACTGTTTATGCTTCTGAGCCGTGGCTGCGTTTTAAACGCAAACCTCTTTGCTATTCATCCTTTGCAGAACTTTTTTTCTGTGCATATCTTGAGACATCTGTAAATGTCAAATCACTGAAGCATCATTTGGTTTTTCTCTAAGGCGCTCCATAGCAGTACGTAATCGGATGAGATTTACAGCTCAGTAAAAGATTAACCACAAGAAAGAAAGTGTGTCGGCTCTAATAGATACAAATATGTCAGGCAGCAGGTAGAGACTCATCTGAAAACACGGATGAAATGAAACACTGAGGAAGTAACACCACTGCTTTGAATACTGTGGGCTGTCCCTTGACTTTCCTCTCACATCTTCATAATTTGTATATTTGTGTGTGTGTGTGTGTGTGTGTGTGTGTGTGTGTGTGTGTGTGTGTGTGTGTGTGTGCGCGCAGGTGACTCCAGATGCTTCCTGTTCACTGTGAGCCCCAAACTGAGAGTTTATACAGCAACAGGATACAACCAACACTTCATGTACCTCAATCAGAACCAGCAGACCATGCCCAACGGACTGGTGAGACCACACTCGTTCAGCTGGAGAGAACTTATTAGTGTTCCTCAGGGCCTGTGCTCATCACAGATATCCTCACACATGACCTCTTACTTTTACCAGAGCCTTAATATCTTTAGAGAAGCTGTATGTGGTTTAGGGAACATAGCAGTCTGTGTGAAAGTGAATTTTAAAAAGCTTTGTTTTTTACCCTTTTATCTAAAAATTCTCCTGAGGTGTGTGCTGAGCACGTTGGTTATCTCTGACCTGATGGTAGCAGTGTTGGCTCACTGATCCAACAGCTACACTCAGTGATATCAGTGTCACCTGTTGTTGTCACAGTGCAATGACGGTGTAGTATCTGTGCTTCAGGTGTAATGTAGAGCTGCGCTGTCTTTGACATTTGAGGGTCTACAGATGATAGTAAACAGAAATCTGCCAACGATGACTCGAATAATTGGACAGCAGAATTAAAAAGAGTAAAAGTTTCGATTTTGTCCAGAATCAGAAGAGTTTCAACAGAAAGTCCCACAGAAGTGCAGAATATCTCATCATCATCTCAGCGGTGCAGTAAGCAGGCTGTAATACTCAGGAGCATGTGGCTCTGTACCTCATACAGCAGCTATGTTCAGCCTGACCTGACAAACTAAGCACATCTTCTGATCATTTAGAAATCATTTGAACATTTCATAGGTTCCTCAGCGTGGACGCAGCGGCTCCTGTCCACGTTTGGACAGGAGTCGGTTTTATTCCACTTGCTCAGTTTTGGTTTCTCAGGTGTTTCACTTTGACTTTCACCTGCTGGTTAGATTTCAGCATACAAAAGTACTCGGTTGTTTTCCTGAACACAGCGGCTAAAGAGACGATATTTATTTATTTGTCCCTGAGTGGCCCCCGAAAAATTAAATGATTTGTTTTGTGTGACCTGCTTGTGTTAACTGACATAAAGATGTGTTGTCTGGTGTTCATCAGGGGATGGGCGGTCAGCACGGCTATTTCGGCCTGTGGCTGGATAGTGACTTTGGCCGCGGTCATAGCCGGGCACGACCCAAGTGCACCACGTATGGCAGCCCTCAGCTCTCTGGAGACAAAGACTTCACTCTGGACTCCATGGAAGTGTGGGCTGTGGGAAAACCCCCAGAGCCCGAGGAGGTCAGAGTACTTGTTCAAATTCTTCTATAAACTCGGCAAAATAAAGACCCGTGCTGACCTAGAGTCAGAAGGTTTACACTGGGTGTTAGTCGGTGTACCTGGAGCCAACAATGTGTGGCTGTCTGAACACAAACAGCCAAACAACATCTCCGTCAAACATTGAGTTTAAAACCAAAGAAATACATGTTTGCATTTTGTGTGATTTGGGCCTTAACTAAAGTTTCTCTTTAGAGCCCATTTTTAGTGTTTGCAGCTTTTATGTCTAATCAAAAGAAAATTGCTGGGATAGTCGAGCAGGGCGACATGAACAAAAATATTTATCATGATATACATTTGAAAATTTGCGATAACGACATAACTGACGATATAATTGACACGAGACAAAATGCTTTACAACTCCTCAACTTTAGTGCAAAAAAAAAAATCAATGTATTTTCACTTAAACAAGCAGCTGTTTTTTATCTGCATTAAAGTTATATAAAATTTTAACAGTGCAAAATTTCTTGCTGACAGTTTAACCGAAAGGCATTTCAAGTGGAAACTGGCCGACATATCCTCAGCATAACCATGTATAATATCCACAAAACTTAAAAAGAGGTTATACACACACAATACGGTAATATTATGTTGAAGCACAGCACGTATCACTCCGCGAGGCTCCGCCTACGATAGCCGCAATGCTCCGACAATCCATCAAGCGGTGCGGCTTCGTAGCTTAGCAAAGTCGTACTGAAACATCTGACAGATTTTAGAGCGCCGTGCACATAAAATCGTTTCCAGGTCAGTAAACACAACCAGAGTTCATACATAAGGCACACGGGGTTATAAGGGGCTCTGTCGACTTTCAGAAAGTCGACAGAGACACACACACTCGGATGCTCCAGAGAGGACAAAGAGGAAACATGCATTATTCCTTCAAAGTTCCTGACTAACAGACAGAATCTCCTCTTTAGTATTCTTGCATACAATATTGTGCAAAAGTCTTGAGCCACCCCTCATTTCTTCATATTTTATTTCCAAGGAGCAATTCCTTTTAAATTTAAAGGACTCCTGAGCAATCCAGGCTTTTTGAAGCTCTTTCAAATGTTTTCTTTGAACATTGGCGGCTTTTTCTGTCCACTCCCTGTACCTGATCATTTTCACAGTTATTCTTTAGATTTCTTTCAAATTAAATGCTTAAATTACATTTTTAGGCACTTTGCCACTAGCAGCCTGT
This sequence comes from Pundamilia nyererei, assembly GCF_000239375.1. Taxonomy (NCBI): domain Eukaryota; kingdom Metazoa; phylum Chordata; class Actinopteri; order Cichliformes; family Cichlidae; genus Pundamilia; species Pundamilia nyererei. The sequence continues at coordinate 442,247 of NW_005187619.1, read as the reverse complement.
CATAAAACACATCATTTGTTCCCATTACTTCTGTTGAATCTACAAGTAATACCAAAGATAGCACAGTTTGACAGAAATAAAATAATATTGTGCAGCAACAAGGTGATACCCAAACAGCTGTTAGTCAGGTGGCTTTGTCATAAACACGGGCCTCTTTTAGGTCTCTCTTATTCTTATTTCTGCCACGCCCACCACTGTAACCAACAGTCTCTGTGTCACAACACAGCTCAGCCTTACATGTAAATGTATGCAAAGACCTCCCATCAAAACATCCCCCTAAATAACCTTTAGGGATCAGTAACTCTGCAGGTTTAGCAGACAGACCAGTTTATCGCCCAGTGTGCTAGTACTCCACAAATCTCACTTTATGTTACTTTCCTAAATTATTTTTCAAGGTAATTAATATGCACAGAGCACTAACTTTTTGTGCAGTTGTATATTGCATTAATAATATATGAAAGTACAACATTTCACACAGCAGAATTTGTCTAATGGCAAACTCACACTGAGGAGATTTTGTTGCACTCTAATGCTGATCAGTGCATGCACAGAGCATGCACTGCACCACGAGAGCTGAAGTTCTTCTGCATGAACCTGCTGTTTCCTTTAAAAACTGTGTTTTTATTTTCTGTACCTATTATTTTGCTTTACAGGGTGAGGAGGGCGGAGCTAAGAAGAGCATCCTGGATGTGGATCCAGAGGCCCAGGCCCTGATGGAGATCACAGGGAAGACCATGCACAGTCAGGGCCTCAGAGAACCAGAGGATGACCAGGAGTGACTGTAAACACACCCAGCTATATATCGCTTCCATTCATGCCCCACCCCCCCAGTCTACCCAGTTACTACTAATTCATGTGGATTTAAAGGGAGCTTAAAGGTGGTCTGCACAGTGTGGTTTGTCACCAGTGTGCAGGTTTCAGGCCTGCTTTACATCAGCGAGAGCACGATGGACGTGTTCACATTTGAGCTGCACTGGAGTGAATTCATTTCATCACTATTAAAAAACACAGAGTGAAGAATCAGACTGAAGGGACGTAGCTTGGAGGAATAATTCAGGGAATTTACAACACTGGCGATCACAGCTTCTTTTTCCTTCCTTTTTCCTTCCGGTAAAGTTCATGAAGACAAGAAACAGAAACTTTGATTACCTGTCTTACAAACTGGACACATTCCTGGATTTACTATTCCTTACCAGTTAGCACAAAGTCCAAATCCTGACTTGGATTCTGGGCAGATAAGATGAGTAATTAACAGCTTAAACAAAGACTGTGGAATGCTGCATCACAGCAGGCCTGTAGCGTCTGTGCAGATGTGATACTGTGAATTTCATCTTTTAAGTCACGTGTGATTTTATGCTTCAGTGTTTTAGACTGATGAGCAGGTCTGTGGTTGATCAGCGAGAGGATCAATAAATCTCTATTTAATCTGTATTATATTACTTATAAAGTGAAATATTTCAAGCCTTTTTTTATGCTTTACTTTGATTTTTTTGGTGTTATTTTCCTTCTTCCTCATATGAACAGCAGAGTGAGCTGGTCCAGAGAAGCTGCAGCACTTTACTTGTTGCACTAACTGGCTGTTATTCATTTAAAAGGCTGTTTTTGCAGCAGTTTACAGCAGCAGCTGCTCTGCTCCGGTGTGAAAGGTGAAGCAGTGTGTGAAGACGGGTGCTGCTCGCTACTTTAAATGCTTCCATAGTTGATTCTTCGACTGTATTTAAAAGATAGATGTAGCTGAAGTGTGTTAACCTTGCATTCTGTCTGATGGCCGGGCAGGGTAAAGTCTCAGAATGATGTCTGCAGACTGTAGAGGGAAAACATCCTCCAGCTCCCTGGATCTGTGTCCTTACTAAACACTTCCGATGTGTATTTATTGTCTCAGTCACTAGTTTGAGCCCCTAATAAATAAAGCACAGTTATGGTTCCCAATAAGCTCGCAAGGAATAATAAAGTACGGTGTACTCTACCATGTGACTAAGATGCTTCTTCATCTATAAATTTTAGTCCCAGGACTGTCGGGATAGTCAGTTATTGCGACCACACCACAAGTAGGTTTATGGGTGCAGCTTGCTATCCAAGAATTAGCTGATAGCTTATCTTTCCACCCACAGTTGGCAGCAGACAAAGGCTTTGAGGCTTCAAAGTTCAGACTCACCATTGGAGCCATCTTCGAGGAGCCACGAGAGGATCAGCAGAGAGTTTTCAGCGTTTCCATTCTGGCTTCTTCTATCAGTCCTGTGGGCGGAGCTTGTTAGTTCTGCTCACAGACTTCATCCATGTGCTGCAGAATAAGGCGAGCTTTGTAAATGTTCAGGTTGTCTAAAGATGGAGCAAAACTAGAAGTGACATGTGTCCTGCAGTCTCATGCTTGTGATGTCAGCTGCAACCAAAATGATTGCAGGTTTGAGCCGATATCACCTGAAGTCGCCCGTTTACAAGACGCGCTTAGCTTCTCTTTGGCACAGTGCAAGGAAGTGGTGACATATCATCCATCTTCCATCATCCATATTTAGGCAGTGCTGCAGACCTTTGCCTGAGCAGCTCTGGCACTGACTCGTTCTGTGGTTACGCTGATAAAGATCAGGATTGCAGAGTCCAGGAAACCTTTTCTTCACGTCGCCGCCAGCTCATTGAGCTGAGGTGGTGTAAACTGAGAGACTATTGGGATCTCTACATCAGGCCCACAAGACAAATGAGCCACTGACTGAGCTCAGCTGTTTGTTAAGCGAGCCAGTTAATTCACACCCGCTTAACTGAATTGTCATTCCCAAAAAATGGCTGGGTCTTACCATCAGCAGCCAGACATCTGGCTCAGTTGTAGACACAGGCCTCTTTTAGGCCTCTTATTTCTGCCACACCCCACAATTGTAACCACAGTCTAGTGTGTCACAGCTCAGCCTTACATGTAAATGTAGGCAAATGCTTCCCCTAAAAACATCCCCCAATATAACCTTTAGGGATCAGTAACTGAAGAACTAACAGACGTGTTGTACAGAGGTGCAGCTGATAGCCTTCTTCTGTCCCAGCACTCTGTAAATCTCACTTCACTGAACAGTTTATGGGAAACAGCCCTCAACCTTTTATTTTCAGCTCAGGACAAACACAACCTGTCTTTTCGTCGCTGTAGAGCCACTTGATCCACGAGCAGCTTTAGGAAATCCACTTCTGTTACACACCAGTCGATATGCTGTGTTAATATAATGTGTTCATGTGTTCAGCTGCACAAACAGGAAATCGGTAATGTTGCATTAATACGGTTGATGGATGTGAAGACACAGAAAAGCAGCTTAATGTTATTTCTTTATTTAAAGTGACCACAGAGTTCAGTCAGCTGTTAAAAGAGTGCACGGTGCAGATTTTGTTCACTCAGCTGGAACAAATTAGACTGTGTGAGTTAGCATAGCAAGTGTTAGCAACATGAGCTCTGAAATCTGCTGTATTCATTATTTATTGGTTATTTTCTGTGTGTACACTTTATTGTAGCTACTTTGACCCACTTCTCACTTTTGCTCGAATGTGACTTTATGTCCGCCGGCACGACGCACAGACGAATAACTGCTAATACAAACAGCTGATCAGTGGCTCTGTGTTCACCTCCTCCCGTCTCGCCCGCTCCTCTCTCGCTATCATGCAAAGTACTGAGACAAGTCACACATGCAAATCTATCAGATAATCTGACAGCACTTCAAACAGCAGCATGACGGCTCTGGGCCCATAAACATTTATGTTTATTGTATTTGTGTAAGGAAAAGATTTAAATATTATATTCCCAGAAATGAACGTAATCTGGGATCATTTCATATTTTACACTCTTTGGAATATTTTCTCCAACTCAGGCTTTGTAAAATATTTGACTGTGTCGTCATATTTTCTAAAATATTCATCTTTGTAGCTTTTTCTTCTTTGTCTGGCAGAGCAGGGCTTTTATTCTCTTCATCCTGATCCGCACACATGCTGACTTTTCTATAGTTCTGATGTCATCTAGTAAACCTCAAACTTAACTTGCTATCAAAGGACATATTACATTTACAGTTTTATTCACTTAAAAGGAAATTCAGCTGTAAATAATCATTCTTTGCTCAGAAGAAGCAGCGGGAAATTTCCTCTCTGAAAATAGGCCGACTATAAATGCAGAGTAAAGGAAATGAGGCTGTGCTGCCCTTTTTTAAAAGATATTTATTAAACAGTTGATGAACAAATGCTTCCAGGACGTTTCAGCGAGTGAAAATACTCATGATCCTTCTTTGGAGTTTGGACATATGACTAACGCAGGTGAAACAAATGCCTACGACATCCCGGGTTTATAATAATTTTTCACTCACATCCGGTGAGCGGCCACTTCGTCAGATACACCTGTTCAACTGCTTTTTAAGACGACCAATCAACCAATCACATCACAGCAACTCAGGTGTGCTGACATGGTCAAGGTGACCAAAATGTGACATCACCTGAAGAAGGTAAAAGCATCCAGTGAGCGGGTGTAAACACCTTGATGTCAGATGTATGAGGAGAACGCTTTGAGCTGACTGGAAGGCAAAAATAACACCAATAAAGATTCATTACAACCAAGATGTGCAGAAGAGCATCTCTGAATGCACAAGACACAGCAGCAGAAGACCAAACTGAGAAACCGAGACTACAGTTTGCACATTTTCAGTAAAATATTAGTACCAACTGAGCATCGTTCAAACACCACTGCCTGCCTGAGAATTGTCGATCATGTCCATCTCTTTACTACGACCGTGTCTTCTGATGACTGCTTCCAGCAGGATGACATACCGTGTCACAGCGCTCAGCTACCTCAAACACAACATTGGGTTCACTGAACTCAGATCAGTCCAGCAGAAAACCTGGGATGTTTTGAAATAGGAGATTTGCATTATGGGTGTCCAGCTGACAAGTCTGCAGCAACTGTGTGATGCTAACATGGCAACATGGACCCAAATCTGTGTTTCCAACACCAGCCCAACGTGTGGCCAGCGTGTATATAAGATGTTTAAAGCAAGAAATGAAAAAACAAATGTACTTTCAGTTTAGTAGGATCTGAGTTACAGGGGTTTAGATAAAGAGTAAGATTTGTGGTCTGTAGCTGCAGAAACAGTCAAAAAATGATATTTCATGACGATAAAAAAAAAATGCCTGCTTTGCATTTCACAATCAGACTGTTGTGGCTAGATTCCGCTTTTATTTTAATTACATGTAATTTTCTTTGTATGCCATGTTTGAGTTACAAAAGGGGCCAGAAATAGTGACTGTATTTAGGAAACTGTAGTTTTGTACTCCAAACATGAACAATATAAACGGCACGTATGCTAGAATCATGACGATTTAGTTGTGCTCTGCTCACCTTTCTTGCGAGCAGCTTTCTCCTTCCCCCACTCCCTTTTTTTCTTTTTTAATACCCTGCGTTCACTTTCTTGGCTACAGACATGACTCAGAGTTAACATTACTCACATTGATGGAAAAACTTAGCTGTGCTATGTTGGTGAGTCTGAGATGTTTGCTCAAAGTTACAAAGTGGCACATAGAAACAGGCTGAACAACAACAACCCAAATTCATCAGGAATCTAATATGGAATGGCATCATACTATTATTATACTATTATAATATTGTCACTGTACACATGTACAATGGGATACAGAGCATCTCGTACTCAGTGCAAACATGTGGGAAAAGAATGAGGAGGTGCACAGTTCTGCAGCACTATATCCCACATAGCAGACAGGTCTGGCCCGGATCTGGTGTCAA